>NC_053166.1:22168209-22468209 GCF_016835505.1 Polypterus senegalus | reverse complement strand
AACAGGCTTGTAAAGTAAAACATTACTTTCTTCTATCATTCTAGTGCTGTGTGTTTTAGTAGTGATATAAATCTATTAAAGGAAACACGGTGGCAAAATATTAAGAATTATTCTTAGCCATATCACTTTATAGAGTTTGCATAAACATATAGTGTTGTGGATTTGACTTTGGTTTCTTTCCCTATCCCAAAATGTGCATTCTTAGTTAACTGACAATGCTAAAATTGTCTGGTTGAGGTTACTATGCTCTGCAATTGACTAGTATTCAATCCAGTTTATGCCTAAAGATGCCAGGATAGATTCTGTCTCTTCATGTGTGTGACTTTGGAGACAACACAGACACATGTACTGCTTTGGGGGCATGTCCTTAGCCTCATTTCCATTGCACAGAACAGAACCAACACTTCTGAAATTTCGACAAAACACAAATGTGAATCGTCTGTTTCCACTGAGTAATTTATGCAAATAGTTTGTTTTATCACCTGAAATTAAAAAATGACAACTGATATGATGGGTGTTGGTTCTGTTATTTCAATTGCATTTACATTCGCCGTGTTCGCTTTTAACCTGAAGTGACGAAAGCGAATACAACAAAGGGAAGGCTAACTCCCTATACTTGGCAGAGGCCACATATTAGTGATTTTTTTGTGATCGTCCAAAGTGATTTTACTGAGGAGCCATGGGTACAAAATTTTAGGATGAGGAGCTCAACTTTCATGGAATTATGCAGCCCAGTAGGCCCTATTTTGTCTCCTGCTGTATCATACATGAGGGCGGAGGCGTGACCACGGGGCTGGGGTGGGCACTGCCCCGCCCAGAGACAAGCCGTGCCCACCCTGCGAAATGCTCTGTCTGTCCAATGAAAACTCTGGAGAAGAATAACAAAGTTCACTTTGCAGCACGTTTTGAACCTGTTGACCACATTCCTTAATTAAAACAGCATATACGTTCCATTCTTCTGTTATTTTCTGGTTGGTAACACCAAAGTCTACGCATAGGTGGCTTATTAAAAAGCAGACATCTTCAACCTCTTTCCCTCCGCAAGCTGCTGGCTCCACGGTTGAGCCCAGCACCGCTGCTACCAACACGGATCACAGTACACCCACGTCGGGAACTGAAACTCCAAAAGATGTAGATAAGCCTACACAATCCTCCAGTTCTGCGCCGTGTCAGGTACTCCAAAGCTCTGCCTTCAATAAAATATACAATTCGGTCTGCCTGACTTAAATATGGATAGCCAGTCCCAGCCCATTTTAATTAATTATCCCAAGCGCGCATTCGGAAAGACACTCGTATGTTTTTGTGCAAGCTGGTATCAGTCTCGACCATGGCTTGAATATTCTGTTGTCCGTGATGCCAGCTTTTGCTTTGCCTGCTGCAAATTTAGTATTTCCAATTCGGACCGCGAGGACATATTCACCAAACACGGCTACACTAATTGGAAAAAAGCTCTAGAAAGAGACGGTGGTGGCTTCCATAAACACGCGTCTAGTATCCCGCACGTCAGAGCCATGTCTGCATGGCTAGAGTATCGGCGCCGGGCAGAGACAGGTGAAAAGCATAGTTCAACTTCTGGGTCGAACCCAGATAGAAAAGAATAGATACTATGTGAAAAGCATTGGGGAGGCCGTTCAGTTCCTTTTAGTCAATGAACTGGCTCTGCGTGGTCACAATCACGAAGGTGGGGAGGAAGGACTTTTCCTTACGTTCTTTGAATACACAATCAAAAAAGATGCCAAACTTGCAGAAATTGTAAAATACATCCCAGACAATGCAAAATACACATCCAATGTAATTCAAAATGAAATAATTGAGGCTCTTGCCAAAATGGTGGTAAAAGATATCAGGACCAAATATGAAAAAGCTGACTCTCTTGGACTTTGTATTAAAAGTGATGATACCAGGGGTCACTGTAACACTGAGAATGTGTCTGTAGTGACTAGATTTTTCCAGATCTCCATCCCTGAAGAACACCTGATTGGCTTAATTGAACTGAATCAGCTTGATGCTGAATATATTTGTAACCAAAGTCACATCTCTCTGAGCTAGGTTACAGCCCAGACAATTTAGTGTGTCAGTGTTTTGATGTCATGTCTGGGGCAAGGCGTGGTGTCAGGCTTTGTTACAAAACAAAGTTGGTAAGTACATTCCATATGTACACTGCTACAACCACCAGCTCCATTTAGCAGTGATACATGCAATGGAATCAGAACCTCTGGCTAAGAAGTAATTTGACTGGTCAAATTCATTGAACACATTTTGTCACAGACATTATGTTTCACACACATACAATACATCCATCCATTTTCCAACCTGCTGAATCCGAACACAGGATCACGGGGGTCTGCTGGAGCCAATCCCAGCCAACACAGAGCACAAGGCAGGAACCAATCCCAGGCAGGGTGCCAACCCACTGCAGACACACAATACATCCACACTGAAAAGACTTCTAGAAACCAGTCATTATGATGTCAACGTCCATTGTCAACAATGAGGAAGCTATAAGGGGGCTTCTCTCAGAGGTAGCATAGACTGACACTGCCCCTTTTGACATCTGCATAGAGGCATGTGGTCTTTTGACCGAATGAAAAAAGCAGAATTTCTTCAATACAGGAAAATTCCTCCTTCATGTGCTTGGTGTGCTGAAACCAGCCAACGCAATTCTACAGGCACATGCAGTGGATTTGTGCACAGCTGGGGAGGTGGTGACAGCTTCACTGGCCACACTGAAGGAGATGAGAAGCCACTCATTCTGGGAGGAGCATTTCTCTCAGTGTGAAAGTAGGCCTACCAATTCACTCAAAAGGAAACGGAAAGTTAACTCACAGCTTGATGATAATATTGTTGTGTCTACGTTTGGGCATGGTGACTCTGATGAACAAACTGCTCCTAATCAGACTTTCAAAAGGGCTATGTTCAGCATTCTTGATAGAGCTACTGTGGAAATGGAGACAAGATTCTCTCAGAGAAATGTTGAATTATTGAGGGCCACATCACTTCTCCTGCCAAAATCAGAATTATTTCTTGATCATTCTCTCCTGAAACCTCTTCAGGCACTTGCAGGGACAGAGCAAAACAGCATGAGCTTGCAAAATGGAATGGCTGTGGCAAAAGCAATGTTGATCAATAAACTGCCAGCTGATGCTAATCTCTCTGAAGCATGCAAACGCATTCAGCAGTACAAAGAGGCCTTCCCTATGTTGCATTCGCTATGTGTCACAGCACTCATCATTGGTGTGTCTTCAGCTGCATGTGAAAGCTCTTTCTATACTTTGAACCGCATTCTCACTCCACTCTGCCGAACAATGCTGCATTCAAGGAAGAGAAATTTAGTCATTCTGGCACACAAGAAAAACATCACAGAACATCTAGACATGAATGAATTTATTTCAGAATTTGCCAAGAGTAACCGCAGACTGGTCCTGTAGAAAATATCCAGGTTAAACACTAGAAACTGATATCCTATAGCCTTCCTAATGACTACAATGAGCCACGTTTCTGTTCTTGCTCTCATATGTTGTATACATTTGACTTTATTGATATTTACCTTGTAGATGTATTCGTTGCATCAGGAGCTCAACTTCCCACGTAGGAATTTTATGCCAGACAGAAAATATGGCCTAGAATTTATGCAAATAGTTTGTTTTATCACCTGAAATTAAAAAATGACAACTGATATGATGGGTGTTGGTTCTGTTATTTCAATTGCATTTACATTCGCCGTGTTCGCTTTTAACCTGAAGTGACGAAAGCGAATACAACAAAGGGAAGGCTAACTCCCTATACTTGGCAGAGGCCACATATTAGTGATTTTTTTGTGATCGTCCAAAGTGATTTTACTGAGGAGCCATGGGTACAAAATTTTAGGATGAGGAGCTCAACTTTCATGGAATTATGCAGCCCAGTAGGCCCTATTTTGTCTCCTGCTGTATCATACATGAGGGCGGAGGCGTGACCACGGGGGGGCTGGGGTGGGCACTGCCCCGCCAGAGACAAGCCGTGCCCACCCCTGCGAAATGCTCTGTCTGTCCAATGAAAACTCTGGAGAAGAATAACAAAGTTCACTTTGCAGCACGTTTTGAACCTGTTGACCACATTCCTTAATTAAAACAGCATATACGTTCCATTCTTCTGTTATTTTCTGGTTGGTAACACCAAAGTCTACGCATAGGTGGCTTATTAAAAAGCAGACATCTTCAACCTCTTTCCCTCCGCAAGCTGCTGGCTCCACGGTTGAGCCCAGCACCGCTGCTACCAACACGGATCACAGTACACCCACGTCGGGAACTGAAACTCCAAAAGATGTAGATAAGCCTACACAATCCTCCAGTTCTGCGCCGTGTCAGGTACTCCAAAGCTCTGCCTTCAATAAAATATACAATTCGGTCTGCCTGACTTAAATATGGATAGCCAGTCCCAGCCCATTTTAATTAATTATCCCAAGCGCATTGGAAAGACACTCAGTATGTTTTTGTGCAAGCTGGTATCAGTCTCGACCATGGCTTGAATATTCTGTTGTCCGTGATGCCAGCTTTTGCTTTGCCTGCTGCAAATTTAGTATTTCCAATTCGGACCGCGAGGACATATTCACCAAACACGGCTACACTAATTGGAAAAAAGCTCTAGAAAGAGACGGTGGTGGCTTCCATAAACACGCGTCTAGTATCCCGCACGTCAGAGCCATGTCTGCATGGCTAGAGTATCGGCGCCGGGCAGAGACAGGTGAAAAGCATAGTTCAACTTCTGGTCGAACCCAGATAGAAAAGAATAGATACTATGTGAAAAGCATTGGGGAGGCCGTTCAGTTCCTTTTAGTCAATGAACTGGCTCTGCGTGGTCACAATCACGAAGGTGGGGAGGAAGGACTTTTCCTTACGTTCTTTGAATACACAATCAAAAAAGATGCCAAACTTGCAGAAATTGTAAAATACATCCCAGACAATGCAAAATACACATCCAATGTAATTCAAAATGAAATAATTGAGGCTCTTGCCAAAATGGTGGTAAAAGATATCAGGACCAAATATGAAAAAGCTGACTCTCTTGGACTTTGTATTAAAAGTGATGATACCAGGGGTCACTGTAACACTGAGAATGTGTCTGTAGTGACTAGATTTTTCCAGATCTCCATCCCTGAAGAACACCTGATTGGCTTAATTGAACTGAATCAGCTTGATGCTGAATATATTTGTAACCAAAGTCACATCTCTCTGAGCTAGGTTACAGCCCAGACAATTTAGTGTGTCAGTGTTTTGATGTCATGTCTGGGGCAAGGCGTGGTGTCCAGGCTTTGTTACAAAACAAAGTTGGTAAGTACATTCCATATGTACACTGCTACAACCACCAGCTCCATTTAGCAGTGATACATGCAATGGAATCAGAACCTCTGGCTAAGAAGTAATTTGACTGGTCAAATTCATTGAACACATTTTGTCACAGACATTATGTTTCACACACATACAATACATCCATCCATTTTCCAACCTGCTGAATCGAACACAGGATCACGGGGTCTGCTGGAGCCAATCCCAGCCAACACAGAGCACAAGGCAGGAACCAATCCCAGGCAGGGTGCCAACCCACTGCAGACACACAATACATCCACACTGAAAAGACTTCTAGAAACCAGTCATTATGATGTCAACGTCCATTGTCAACAATGAGGAAGCTATAAGGGGGCTTCTCTCAGAGGTAGCATAGACTGACACTGCCCCTTTTGACATCTGCATAGAGGCATGTGGTCTTTTGACCGAATGAAAAAAGCAGAATTTCTTCAATACAGGAAAATTCCTCCTTCATGTGCTTGGTGTGCTGAAACCAGCCAACGCAATTCTACAGGCACATGCAGTGGATTTGTGCACAGCTGGGGAGGTGGTGACAGCTTCACTGGCCACACTGAAGGAGATGAGAAGCCACTCATTCTGGGAGGAGCATTTCTCTCAGTGTGAAAGTAGGCCTACCAATTCACTCAAAAGGAAACGGAAAGTTAACTCACAGCTTGATGATAATATTGTTGTGTCTACGTTTGGGCATGGTGACTCTGATGAACAAACTGCTCCTAATCAGACTTTCAAAAGGGCTATGTTCAGCATTCTTGATAGAGCTACTGTGGAAATGGAGACAAGATTCTCTCAGAGAAATGTTGAATTATTGAGGGCCACATCACTTCTCCTGCCAAAATCAGAATTATTTCTTGATCATTCTCTCCTGAAACCTCTTCAGGCACTTGCAGGGACAGAGCAAAACAGCATGAGCTTGCAAAATGGAATGGCTGTGGCAAAAGCAATGTTGATCAATAAACTGCCAGCTGATGCTAATCTCTCTGAAGCATGCAAACGCATTCAGCAGTACAAAGAGGCCTTCCCTATGTTGCATTCGCTATGTGTCACAGCACTCATCATTGGTGTGTCTTCAGCTGCATGTGAAAGCTCTTTCTATACTTTGAACCGCATTCTCACTCCACTCTGCCGAACAATGCTGCATTCAAGGAAGAGAAATTTAGTCATTCTGGCACACAAGAAAAACATCACAGAACATCTAGACATGAATGAATTTATTTCAGAATTTGCCAAGAGTAACCGCAGACTGGTCCTGTAGAAAATATCCAGGTTAAACACTAGAAACTGATATCCTATAGCCTTCCTAATGACTACAATGAGCCACGTTTCTGTTCTTGCTCTCATATGTTGTATACATTTGACTTTATTGATATTTACCTTGTAGATGTAGTTCTATATTTGTTCACAAAAAATAATAATACAAGTTCTATTGCCTCTGTTAATTTTATTGAACAATTGGTTATGAATTATGCCACAATTTTTGCTTTTATATGTTATATAAAACTATGTTGCTATTATTATTTGACCCCCCCTACAAAAATGGGGATGGATGGATGGATATTTTTTGCCCCCCCAGACAAGCCAAATGCCCACCCACACATGATGTTCTGGTCACACCTCTGCATGAGGGAGACAGTCATGACTGAGAAGTGCATAGCCTTCATGCTTTATAAACGGTCTGCCAGTGTGGAGTGCATGTTGTTACTGAGACTTTTGGTATGAACAAAATCACTGTTCACAGATGTGCAAATGGGGTGCGTCAGGCCATATTTCCTAACTAATGAGGCAATACAACACCTTACCTGGATGTGGAAGAGGCACAGCAGATTTTGAAGCACAATTACAAGGCACACAAAATACCTCCGGTGTATTGTGCAATCACATAACCCTATTCGTGCACCAAGTGATGGGTATTGGGATTATGTTAACAGGAAAGTCTGAACATTTATTGTTCTGCAGACAGTTGTTGACAACATATTAATGATCAGGGATATCGGAGTTAGGTCACCTGGTAACACTCATGATGCCACTCTATTAGCCACATCACATCTTGACAGGTATTTGAAAATTTATGTCATGGATCCTACGTGCAAAAAAGTGTTTCCATTGCAGTTTTACAAAATATTGCTTTGTCGAATCACCTGAAAAACCACCCCAAGTGAGCATATAAATGTTTTGTGAATTTTGAGAGTATTTTCACAATTCATGTAGTTCCATTACTGTTGTTTTGTTTTTTGCAATTTCAAAATGCACATTAAGGAGGTTAATGGAAACGCGGCTACAGTTAGAAATGGAAGGCTGGTATAGAAGCATGAGAAGAATACATGATGACAACCTAGAATTTACATTAAAACCTGAAAATCTGTTCACTTCATCAACCAATCTCATCTATAAGGACCACTGTTTAATTTTAAAGTGTATAAGAGTTGCAAAAAATATCTTTACCTAAAAGGTATTTACAAATCACTTTGCACAATGTAGTTCTGTCTGACTACCTGTTAATATAAATGCTTACAGGTGAAGTGATTTAAGATTAAAATTAAAACATAAAATAGTGGTGGTATCTGAACCTAGAGACTTACGCATTATAGTCCAACACATTATCTACTACTGGAACAAAATGCTTTCTTTAGCAAACTTACCTTTTTATGTTTTCCCAGGCTAAGTACAGGACTAGCACCTACTAAAGCTGGCGAGTCACGTGCCGCTTTCAGAGCAGAAGGGTAAGGTGTTGCCTTTATCTTTTTTTTCTTCTTAAGTTTTTCTGCAAGACAAGAGTAAGAAAACAATTCAGCTAATAAACATTTATATATTAACAGTATAATAAACTGCGTGTAGTCATGTGGTGATCAAACCACAGAGGGCCGCTCAACACTGCTAGTAAAACAAATGAAACAAAATGATTAACATTTTTCTTGTTTGTTGTCACGTGTTTTTTGTTGTGAGTATAATTTCACTACCAGCCTATAAATAACTGCTTGATTAAGGTGGCAGCGTTTTACACTACTAATGTTTTTCTACATTATTAAAATATCTAGATAAAATTTTAATATCAGACTCCTGGTTTAGATTCTCTGTAGAACCTGTTAAGTGTAAATATTTCATATTTTGAATATTTTTAGTATATATCTTCTGCATTGCAATCTACTTTTTTTGAATTCTAAGAAAACTCACAAGAACAAACATGGTAAAGATGACCGATATTTTCAGATAATGTAGTTATTCTCACTAATTATGGTGCTGGGGAGCAGTTATATATTTCATGTTGATGAGCACACACAGGTAAAAATTTCAGCATACTCTGTACAAGTGACAATAATGATCTTATAAAGTTATAAACCTATAATGATGTACCGCCTTTATGGTAATCCCTAAGGCAACTCTGAATCTGGGAGAACTTGTAAACTTTTATGTTAAATTTTTGATCAAAATTCACCCATTTGCAATTATTTGTTCCACAAGGCTTATTCTCACCTGGACAAACCTGGCAGCATAGTGAGGATTATGTTTTTTGATTTCTCCAGTGTCTGCAATACCATCCTGGGCTAAACTCAGAGATATGCAGGTGAATGAGCCTATACCGTCCCAGATAATGGACTACTTGTCACACAGACCGCAGTTTGTGGGACTCAAGGACTGTATTTTTGGTATGGATGAGAGCAATACTGGAGCACGTCAAGGAATAGTCCCGTCTCCTGTTCTCTTCACTATGTACACCTCCAACTGTAAATATAACACCAGGTTATGCCACTTGCAGAAATTCTCAGATGATTCTGCACTTATGAGCTTTTTTGATGAGAGGGTTGAGACAGAGGAGTCAGGTGGAGAACTCTTGTTTCTCTGTGCATCAGGAAAACCAAGAAACTGGTTATTGACTTTTGCTGCACCAAACAGCTTCTATGACCAGTCACTATTGAGGGAGTGGAAGTAGAGCAGGTGTACTCCTAGAAGCACATCAATGTCATGTTGGACTACCCTCGAAACACATAGGAACTATTTTAGAAATGGCAGAGCAGACTCTTTGTCCTTAGGAGGCAGCATTTAGGTAGGAAGTGAAATCCTAAACATCATGTACAACTCTGTGATGGCCAGTTCAATTTTCTATGCTGTGGTGTGGAGTATAAACCACAAACGTTAAGAACATGTGATTGCCTATTTTAGTACACAGGAGCTAATCGTTGACCACTTATAGAACCAACAGTACAATAATTCTTTCTGGATGCGTCCCACAACTTCATAAAATCCCCTTCATAAGGTTTTTGACAAAGCAGAATGTTTCATGTATTAAATAACCATTCATTATTACTGCAATGTAAGTGTTCCTAATGTGCCTTTTATATTACATTTAAGATTTTAGATAGGGCGGGACGGTGGCGCAGTGGTAGCACTGCTGCCTCACACTTAGGAGACCTGGGTTCGCTTCCTGGGTCCTCCCTGTGTGGAGTTTGCATGTTCTCCCCATGTCTGCGTGGGTTTCCTCCCACAGTCCAAAGACATGCCGGTTTGGCGATTCTAGTGTGTGCTTGGTGTGTGGGTGTGTGTCCTGCGGTGGGTTGGCACCCTGCCCAGGATTGGCTCCTGCCTTGTGCCCAGTGTTGGCTGGGATTGGCTCCAGCAGACCCCTGTGACCTTGTAGTTGGAATTCAGCGGGTTGGAAAATGGATGGATGGATTTTACATAGTATAAAATAGGTTTTGCATAAATACACACTATATTCAAAATTGTCATTGTTCATTTGTATGACAGTTTTAAATCACACTCAACTAAAGTGCTCAAATTTCTCATGACATACCAAAACCACATTATTTTTAAAACAAGAATCGTTCATTGACTGCCGCAGAGGAGATTAGTTTTCTACACATCACTAACATGGGAGAATTTCTTCTACCATAACTCACTTTTAGGCAGGACATTATCTTCCTTCTCTGGAGCAGGACTGGACTTTTTTGATGAATGTGTTATGGAGGATGTAGCATCACTCATCCGCTGCAGTTTCTTGGCCTGCTTTGGCTTCTTCTCTGTCTCCTCTTTATCTTTCTTTTCTTTTTTCCCTGAAGACTTCTTCACCCCTGAAAGAGCATTCTCTTCCCCTTCATCAAATGAGGACTCTTCAGGGGGCTTTGCTACTGAAGATGCCTTCTTACCTAAGAGTGCTTTGATGGCAGTAGTATCTTCTGCATCATCAGAATCACTGTTAGAATATGACAGTTGGTGATTACCTAAAGACAATAAGTCCTGGACAGAGACATATTTTTTAGTCCTGTTTCCATTTGCTTTATCAACATCTCCTCCTTTCTTTATGGGTAGTTTCTTTTCTGATTTCTTCGAGCTTGATTTCTGTGTGATGGTGGTAGGGGTTGACTCAAAAGCACTCTCGTCAGATAAGTCACTCTCTGTAAGAATGCAAACACATTTTATTACTACCTATAGGAAATCAAACAGTTTTATGTAACTTTTTTTTTTTTTATTAGTTGCCACTATCTCAATTTACAAATGACAGTTAATGTCGGAGACAGCAATAATGGAATAATTCAAAGACTGAGAATTTCTCAATCTTTATCAAATTATTAGCAGTCTATTATTAGTAACAACATCTATTGAACAAGATGGAAATCAGTCTGATTTATTTCACTCTGAGGGGTATGGTGGGTTTCAATACCCCTTGAAGATTTACTGCAAGCCAGGGGAGAATATTGAGAAATTGCAGAAAAAAAAAGAAGTGTGACTGAAAATTGGAAGTGCCTCTTTTGAAATATTAATTCAACTTAAAATCATTGTAGATCGCCTTCGATGCTACACACATAATGTACAAACATTGCAATGGCACAAATAACTCAAAAGATTTGTATTGTAACTTGTTGTTAAAATCATATTCAGTTTCAGTTATTTTTGCTTTTTAAATAATATAAGCCTGTATTGTGTTAAACTTTGTTCTTTAAGAATTTTCAGCTGACTTTTATTATGTTGCTCTGATGTACTTGGACCTATAAAGTAGACTCTGTCCAAAAACTGTGCTTTCAGTCTCAATAAACAAAATCAAAAATACAAAAAAACCCAAAAAACTTGAGTTTAACTGATACACAGACTGCAGTGTACAACCAAAATAACAGTAAATTACTAATGACTCCACCATGCAGGTAACTTCATTTGGGCAGCACCATAAATACAGTATGTGGCTCTGTACAATTTAAAACTTAGGATTAATAGGAATTTAAAAACTCAGTGCAGAAATTAAGTAATTAGCTGATTGTAGCTTTTGTAGTATTACCTTGTGTGACATCTCCAAACATGCTAATGCTACAGTATATCTTAGGTACGGCATATGCTGCTTGACACGCAATCCTGGCAACACACTGTGAAACAGTCTTACCCATTATAACTAGAGCAGAAAGTTCCACACAGTTTTCAAAAACTGAAAACGCCACACTCTTCAGATTTTACATAACATCTGATGCATGAAACTTAACTTGTGGAGTAAACAATGAACCAGGAGAAGGGAATTACGGTATTTCACGCCCATCAAGAAAGAGCAGTTTTTAACTATCAAAGCTATCCAAATAGTTTATGTTAACTCTTTATTTTTCAAGTAAAAGAAGGCAAAAGATTTGGGATAAGGAGCTGGAAGTTGGTGATGTGATGATCAGCAGACACAAGTAGCAATTTTACTGTAATCTGTACGTGAGACAATAAAGATCCTACAAACCTCTTTATTTAAGCAACTATAGTACCTTTCTGCAGAGCACAAATAAGGTGACAAACACGATTAGCAAATCAATTAGAAAATGATGATGAGAGTTTTTTCTTGGGTGTTGATGTGATTTATGCATTTTTACCTAATAACTACCAAGCCTTAATTAAATGCAGAGTAACTAACAGCAGGGTCTCACTTTGAAGACTTAAGGCCAGTACATTGTAATTATTTATAACGACAGACTGAAGTGTATTATTCTGTCAAGCATGCCTAACCTCTACATTATTCATCAACAGACTCCTTACAGACACCTCAACATAATTAAGAAGACCCGTAAGTAAACCTTTGTCCTGACAGCTATTTCCATTAACATCATCTGTCTTTTCCATAGCTTCTGTGGCTTCATCACCCAGCTTTACCTGGAGCTTCTTTTCACAAATTCACTGCAAAACAATTACTTTGAACAGGAAACATACCTTTTCATCTATGTTTTATTACTATCCTGCAAAGACGTCTTGTGACAGTGCTCATCTTAAAATGTCCATACTGCTATTCTTTAATCTATCCATCCCTGCCTCCACTGTTATGTTTTTTTAGGCCTATTCAGTTGAGGGTTAAGTGCAGCTGTTGACACAGCAATGATGAACCCTGAGATTGGTGCAATTTCACCTTTAAAACCTACGGGCCTGTGAAGGTCAAAGTAGCCAGAAGGAAAACAAACACAATGGCATAAAAAAAAACTAGTAGGTAGGATGGATGGATCGCAAGGTGAAATTCACATACTCCGCAGCAGCATACTGATAAAAAACAATATTAAATTAAAGAGTGATAAAAATGCAGGTATAATAGACAATAAATACTCTGAAACTCTGTGCTCTTTGTCACAGGAGCTTACAATACATTGTACTATATGTTGCCAAACAATCTCAAAATGTTTTTTCTAGAGTTATACCATAACACAAACACACCAAGCATTTCACTTCTCCTCTTGACAGAATTGCCTTCCAAATGTTCATAATTACTTAAAAGTTGTATACTAGACACATTCCACAAGCCCTATTGTCACCATATCTTCAAATACGGATCTCCACTTTATTCTACTGCTTTTCTAGCAATCTGCCAGTCCAGTCTGTTGAAGTCTCTCCCTAGGTCTGTCCAAAAGTCTCCTAATCAATCATTATAATTAAAATTTGCTTCAAGTCTTATCAAGCTTGTTTCTTGCTTTCAAAAATGTCACTCCTAAATTAAATTTTTATAACCGCTACACAAACAACAAGATTACAATTGTATTTTTATTTAGTAATTCAGAAAACGTGGTGGAAAATTACTGCTTGCCCAAGTTTTCTGTAATTTCAGTAGAAAAGGCCTACTGTCTACAGAGACTGCAATAGCAAAATCTATGGAAATGTGTGTTATAACATAATAACCTGCAAATAAACAAACAACACACAACATCAAGCATTGAAATTATTGATTAAAACTAACAATGAAAGATGGGTGCACCAAATAACAAACAGTTTCTGAAGCTTTGTTTATTGGATGCTCCTAAGGAGCCATGTGAGAATTAATAAAGCCTTTTTCTCTCTTTCTTTTTATTCCTTTGCCTGCACATGAGCAAAGGTAGCAGAGTGAGCAGACAGCCTGCCTGCTTGAAGTCCAGCCAAACAGGGGATGCCAAAAGAACTTCTGTGGTTGTAAGCCCGCATGTCAGATTTGATTTCAACTGCATTGGCGTTCTTAATGTGAGTAAACTGGCTTCTTCTCTTGACCCTTGTGTTGAATGCAATATGCACAGCTACTCTTCCTCTGTCACTAGCAATAGCTTTACATGCCAGAAATGCAAGGCAATTGCTAAGCTGATGGCAAGAATCTTAGTGTTAGAAGAATGCATCTGTAATTTGCAGGCCATTATAGAAGGTGAGGTAGGTTCCTTCTTAAGACTAGAAGTGCAACCTTAGGAACCTATAGTTTCTACTCTGGCTATGGTAGCAGCACAGCACACTGTGTCTTAGACAGACTTGTTGATTCTGGTGTTTTGAGTACTGAAATCTACATCTCCTGTGGTTTTTTTGTTATCAGCTCTCATAACAACAGTCCTTTTGACGGAGTCGTGAACACAGTTTACTTCAAACGCATATTTTGTAATTAATATATTCATGAATACAGCTCTCGATTCTTCTAAACTTACATCAACCCCTACAGTATCGTTATAATGCTGTACAACAGAGAGCACACACAGCACCTGTGACAACATATCATTCACGTTTAACATCTGTCAATTGATGCTCTTAAATGCCAATGTATTATCTGATACTAAAGAAAGATTTTTCACTTGCATCAGGATATGTTTATTTTGAAAACATTTAATGTGACCCCTTGGAGGGGTAGTAGAGAAGGAGAGAAATAAAACAAAATTGAGTGCTATTATGAACAATGCTAAACATCCTCTTTCTGACACACTAAGTAAGTACTTTTTACCCAATGAATTATTCAGCATTAGTGTCAAAAATTGCTACTGGGGCTCCTTTACACCAAAAATAGTATGTCTGCATAATGGCTAACTGTGACTGTGATAGCCAAGTCACCACTTTTCTTTTTTAATTTTCTTGCTTTATAGTCATTCTGATGTGTGTCCAGATCAAAGTGTGTGTGTGTGTGTGTGTGTGTGTATGTATATATATATATATATATATATATATATATATATATATATATATATATATATATATATATATATATATATATATATATATATATATATATATTTACTTACTTGTCTAGCTATTTATGTATTTATTTATTTAAAGAGATTCTGTACAAACGGCTGAATTTCCCCCTGGGGACAAATACAATTCTATCTATACTTGTAACTTCTAGAATAGACTACTGCAGGGGTCCTCAATCCCAGTCCTGGAGAGCCGCAGTGGCTACAGGGTTTTGTTCTGACCTGGTTGCTTAATTACAAAGCAATTCTTGCCAATAAAGCACTAACAAGCTATGAAATTAAATTAACTCTGCTATGTCAGGTCATTCTCATATCCTAGATTTTCTTTCCCTTTCTATCATGCAAATGATTTGAAGGCTAAAATGGACGAGTAATTCTCAGTCCTTCACTTTTTTCTCTTCATTTTTCTTCCAAGTATTTAATTAAACCCAATAGTGCAGATAAATACACACAGGTGTAAATGTAAATAAGTTAAATGGAGAAATGCTGCTCTCTCAAGTCATTTGCATGTTATTGATAATAAGGAGCAATTAAAATAGCTGTTTAAGACAAAATTAAGCAATAAGGGCTCAAAATCACTAAAGTGAAGCAGAAGTGTTACTTTAGCAATAAGTGCTTTTTATTAAGCAACTGGGTTGGAGCAAAAACCTACAGCCACTGCGGCTCTCCAGGACTGTGATTGAGGACCCCTGGACTACTGCAATGCACTAACTGGATACTCGACAACTTCTACTAATATTTCATAGTTCAAAATGCAGCCACCAGAGTATTCATTGGAACCAGAAAATGTGATCACATTAGGCCAGTATGTTCTAGCTTTCACTAGTTACTTGTCAAATTCCATATTGATTATAAAGTCCTGCTTCTAACCTAAAAAGCTGTAAAAGGACTTGCCTAGAATATTTACGAGGTGTGGCAGAAAAGTAATGAGACTGGCAACACTGCAAGCGATCTGGCAACGCTGCGCTGTTGTCCTTGATAGAGCACGTGTATCAGTACCCTCCCATAGCTCAGTGCGAGTTTCAACTCCTTCCGTTAACTACGTGATTTTTGTGACTGCTATTAGCGAAGTTGTGTTTTTGGTTGTGCGTCACGCAAAATGGAACAGCGGAATTTGGAGCAACGTTGTGCCATTAAACGGCAAGTGTGACGTTTGAAAAGTTAAAACAGGCCTATGGGGAACATTCTTTATCCCGAGCTCAAGTTTTTCGCTGGCACAAATCATTTTTGGAAGGCAGAAATTACGTTGAAGATGAACACCGTTCAGGGAGGCCTTCAACTTCGAAAACCAATGAAAACATCGAACGTGTGAACACTCTTGTGAGATCAGACCGTCGTTTAACATTAAGAATGTTGAGTGAACAATTAAATTTGAACAGATTTACTGTTCATCAAATTTTGACTGAACATTTGCACATGCGAAAGGTCTGTGCCAAAATGGTGCCGAAAAACTGCCCTCTCCATAACAGAATTTTTGACCTCAAAAGGCATTCCTGTGGTTCCCCAGCCCCCTTATTCACCTGACCTCAGTCCATGTGACTTTTTCCTAAACTGAAAAATGTCCTCAAAGGACGTCATTTCGGGACTTTAGAAAACATCCAAAAGAGTGTAACGGACATGCTGAAGACCATACCGGTTGAAGACTTCCAGCGCTGCTACCAACAGTGGGAACAACGTCTCCATCGTGTGTAGCTGCCCAAGGAACTACTTTGAAGGGGATAACATTGATGTTTGAAAAAAATAAAAACTTTGGTAAATAAAAAATCAGTCTCATTACTTTTCTGCCACACCTCGGTATGTGAAATACTACCCACAATGACAGCTTTGCTCTCAAGCTTCTGATCTTCCTAATAATATCAAGAATAAGTAAAAACGCAGGAGGGGGCAGAGACTTCCATTACTAAACACCCAGACCCCCAAGCTTTGGAATAGCCTTCCAGCAAAAGTTCAGGGTTCAGACACTGTGCTAATATGGAGGAGTGGTGGCTCTAAGGCTAAGGATCTGTGCTGGTATCCAGAAAGTTGCCAGTTTGAATCCTTGTTACTGTCAAAGGGGATCCTACTCTGCTGGGCCCTTTAGCAAGGCCCTTAACCTGCAATTGCTCCAAGGGTGCTGTATAATGGCTGACCCTGCGCTCTGACCAAAAGTGGTATGCGAAAACTAAGAAATTCCTAATACAAGAAATAACAAAAAAAAAAAAAAAAAACTGGGAGATAGGTATGGATGACACAGAAAGACCACTGATCTATGCTGCATTCTTTCTCCTCTTTTTAGTTAGGCTTTCCTAGTAAGGATTACCATTGCCAACTATGACACTCAGAAATTATTATTATGGAATGAATAGTTAACTTAAATGTTAGTAACACACTCTGTCTTTATCCTCTTGAGCTTTCCTGAAATCTGCACCCAGAGGTCTTTGTTTAAATTGCCCTTCCCAAAGATTTCTTCCTTTTTCCTGCAAGGTTTTTAAGAGCTTTTTCTTGTCTTCTTAGGGAGTTAAGGCTGGGGTGCCTATCAATTAAACATGGCCTACTGAAGTCCTTTGAGTCATTCTTTGTGTGATTTTGGGCTATACAACAAAAAGTTAATGTTGTCGTTGTTACTTGTGTACAGATCTCAAAAGAAATCGCAATTGGGTTATAACATGATGACTAGAATAATTACTTGATTTTAATCCCAGCTTGTCCTAGGATGACATTGTTGGATACTACTGCCCTTTCAAATCTCAGCCACTCAGTACAAACAACAATTCTAAAGAACATTCATAATTCTTACAAGGCATCCAACAGTTAAATCCTTCCAAGCTAACAAAGATACAAACTATATTAAAAACTACAAAAATTCTATCTACATCAGCTACTAATACTATAAATAGTTTGTTTTAAAACTGTCTTTTTATAGTGTGATAAGATGTGTACAGGGAAATCATTTTATAATCTAGGTGAATTTGTGCACTACACCAGAGCAGTATGCCTTTCTAAATATTACTGACACAAGTGTCCTTATCCTAAAATGACTCACCTCTGGATAGCACCACTCTTTCCTTTTCTGCAGCAGGACTGGGCTTTTTTGATAAATGCATTAGAGAAGAATTATCTTCACTTGCCAGCTTCAACTTCTTGACCAGTTTACCAGTCTTATCTTTGCCTTTCTTGTCTTTTTTCCCTGAAGATTTTTTTTCATTGGATGAAGCGGGTGCCTTTCTTTTCCTCTCCCTTACTTCCTCCAGTGAGGATTCTTTTGATTGGCTAAACTGAGATGCTTCTTTTTTGTTCTTTTTGGTTTCAACATGCTGAGAGTCATTGCCAGCTGATAGCTTGCTCTTCACAAAAGAGACTCCTTCCTGGACAGAAAGATCATTTTTAGCTCCGCTGTCATTTATTTTAACAAGGTTGTTCCCTTTTTTTGAAGGCAGTTTCTTTTTAGTTACCTTTATGTGTGACTTCTGTGTCACGGGAAGTGGAGGTGATGGGAAAACGTTGTCTTCTGATGAGTCAGTATCTGCAAAGAAGAAAAGTCTTTGTCTCACTTTACTTTATTGCCATAACAACTGACACTACTTTAAAAGCGAGCATCAAATTAGTAAAGTACAAATTAAATGTCGTTACTCAAGAGGGCACAAGTACACATCAGGAGAATGACTTGTTCATCACAACCACTGTTTCACTTTCTGATTAAACAAACTATACACAACTTCTCCCAAAAGAAAGGTAGCACTTCACATTCATAATCAAGCATAATAATTACCACTGCAGTCACAAGGGGAAAGGGGTGAGGATGAAAATGGATGCAATCTGTTTCTAAAAACAAGCTGTAACTACAACTGTCTTTTCAACTCAACATAACTGATAATCACCTGAAGTTTTGAAAATATCATTTAGTTAAGATTTGAAGGTTTTTTATTATTCAGCTTTCAAAATATACTTTTTATTTCTTTTTTCTACATAACTGTTTCTGTGTAAAGAAGCACTTCCTACTATTTGTGAAAAATTTAAAGTTAACCAGCTTTCATTTACGTCTCATGTGTTTTTGTTGAAAAACTGGTTTGAAAGTAACTGCTGGCATCCAGGGCTGGGTAATATATTGAATTTTCGATTTGACTTTGATGTTTAAGAAAAATCAATGTACAAAGTCAACATCACAATGTTCAGCACTTTCATTTTCCACAACTTCTGAATGTTAAATAAAACCTTCAAAATCTGTAGTGCTCTTTATAAGCATGGCTATGTCTGCTCTGCCCATGTCGTCTGGTGGGGATGAACATGAGAATATACATATTTACTTACGAACACACAGAGTAGACACAGTTACTAGTTACAGTGGGGGAAATAAGTATTTAATCCCATGCTGAATTTGTAAGTTTGCTCACTTACAAAGAAATGAACTCTAATTTGTATGGTAGTTTCATTTTAATGGAGAGAGACAGAATATCAAACAAAATCCAGAAAAAACACAGTGCACAAAAGTTATACATTGATTCACATGTCAATGAGAGAAATAAGTATTTGATGCCCTACAACCCAGCCAGAATTCTGGCTCCCACAGATTAGCTGTGTGCCCATGTGTGTAAAAATGTAACAATATATGCTTTGATATACCAAGCTTTTAAGCTGGTGAAGGAAGAACAAACTCTGCCTGGCTTTCTTCATGATGGAGGTGATGTGCTTGTCCCATTTGAATGTATTAGTGAAAGTAGTCCCCAGGAATTTAAACGACTGAAACACAGACATAGTCTGGCCATTAATTCGCAAAAGTGGACAGTTGGCGACTTGCCGGCAGAAATCAATCCTCATTTCCACTGTCTTAACAGCACTGAGCTCCAAGTTGTTACAAGAACACCATTCTACAAGATGGTCCACCTCTCTTTCATAGGAAGAGGCATCATTATTAAAAACGACACCCATTACAGTTGTGTCATCTGCAAACTTTAGGAATTTTACAGATTTGTCCATGGATCTACAGTCATTTGTAAAAAGTGAAATAAGGAGGAGTGAAAGAACACAGCGTTGGGGGGAACCTATGCTAATTGACATTGGATCTGACATACAAGGGCCCAGTCTCACATACTGCTTCCTGCCTGTCAAAAAACTCATAATCCACGCCATAAGGTGCACCTAACTGGATTAGTTTACTTTCAAGCAACTCTGGAACAATAAAATTTAAGGCTAAACAGAAACGTGAACTAAAAAATACAAACACGTAACTCCAGGTCTCATGTCTTTGCACTTGCTCCTGGTTAAACTTAGAGCAGATTTCAAAATCCTCCTTTTAACTTATAAAGCCTTAGATTGCCAAGCCCTACTTACTTATCATTACTTACAAACCATGGCACACATTGAGATCGCAAGATGCTGGCATAATTAAGATATCAAAGACAACTAAAATAACAGTGGGAGTTTGAGCTTTCAATTACAGGGACCCAAAGCTGTGAAATGATCTGCCTGCTAATATAAGAGGTACCCCTTCAGTCTCAGCTTTTAAATCCAGGCTGAAGACTCATGACTTATAAAACTCAGACTCAGATTTATAGAACCTGGCATATGTACATTTCTATGCAACTTATTCTTTACAAATCACAAGCATCTTGTAAATGTGCATAAGTGAACATGCCTTGAATGGTGCCCTGAAACAATATATAGACCGTGTTAATCAACTTCATACATATGCAATTACAATGCAGCAGTACTTGATTGGTTGGTAGAACAGCCTCCCACCTGATGCACCAAGGCATTGCCACCTGAATTCAAGAGTATCTGGCCATGCTCTGCAACTGAGTGCACAAGATCATGCATGGCATTAAAGCTCCTATTCTCTGCGCACTGGATATCACTACTACCAGGCGCATGCAATGACATGATTTCTATTACAATGAATAGTGCAGACCAAATGAAAAACTGAAGGTTTAGCAAATTACTTTACCATTAAGTCAGGCATAACGTACAGTACCATTATGTTTGTCAAAGCTATTCTGCCTCAAAATAAAATCATGGGTGGACCCAGCCCACTGTGCCACAACCTTTGTCATTCCCATCTTGGCATCACAGATGCCTTGTATGATAATGGAATGTCACCACTCACATTTAACAAAAACAGCTTAATTCCCGCTAGGGGCCTTATTGCAAATGGAACTAGATGCTAATGCAAATTTCCTTTTTATGTTGGCAAGACCCCATTATGTTATATGTTTACCTACACCATACGTAAATTACAATAAGTGCCTCACTGGTTGGTTAATGGTTTCCAGCTCAGTGCAAATGATGGAGTGAAGATTGGTTGAGACAATCCTGACCAGTCGGCCAGTTCACTGAAAAGTGACAATAGGTAGCTGATACAAACTTACAAAAAAACAGTGCAAATACGCAGAGTTGACTCTCTTGAAAGGGAAATGAGGTGCATATTGGTTGTCACATTAACACACATTATAATAATGGCTTCGTGGTAAGGATTATGATGTGTTTTGGTCATCATTTGGTTAGTTTGGCTGTATTTTTCCTACTCAATTAAGGGTGTCGCCATTTCTCAGTTTCTCTAAAATGTTGCGTACACATGGTTCAGAGTTGCTGTAAAATACACATTTCCCCGTCGGGTTTTCTTTTATAAATCCCAGCCTTACAGTGGGAAGTTGCATTAACACAAACAGAGACTCGAAATGTGTGTATGCAAGCTTTATAAATGAGGCCTCAGGACTATAACTTTGCCTGACTTTATCTTTGACTTTCTCACTTAAGAGGTTTGACTTCTTCTGTTGTCAACTGGCCATAGTTAATCAATTAATTAATGGACAGATATTGTTGGTTTCCATTTATGTTAATCAGTTTCTGCTTTGTTTTCTATGCATTTTAACAAATCCATATCTTTATATGTACTAAATTCAGTATTTACTAATTAGTATAATTAATACTTGTTTTTTTTACCTGAGAACATATTCACAGCACTCTGCTACTGCACTCAGTTAAGAGTGCTATACACAAAAATAAGTTGTACTGCAAAGAATGGATGTTTACCTTGACAGTACCAAAAGCATGAGGGACTCTTGAGGGGCACTAAAACTAAAGCACACACACTGTCAGTAAATCTGCTGGGACAAAACATCCATTGTTTGGACTGTTACAGAAAACCCAAAAGAATATGGCAATACTGGTGAACATACATTTTTGGACACTCAATTTAACCCAGCTGTGAATCAAACTGGGGTCCAAAGGGAGAAAATGAGAAAGGGACTCTGCCCATTTGTGCCACACTGATACACTCAGTTTGTTTAATGTCCCTTGTGTTGTAGAGACATTGTGAAATGTCTGAATAGAAACTAATGGAAACAGTCAAAAAATCAAAAATAACCAAATTTATGACAATATACTGTAATGCTGCACTACCATTCATACGTCATTGCTTATCTGCACTTTAATTTGGTATTATTTCTTTGTAGTTAAAGTGATGAAAGTACAATGTTCCAGGAGTCAAATGTGAAACCAAAGACTTTGTTTGGAATTTTGCTACTCTGTTTGCCAAACAGCCACAAAGAACACAGAGGAACTAACCCTCAAAGACACATGGAATACATCTCCTGACTTAACATTTTTAAAATTCTTTTAACTATCCATTTTGAGTACTACTTCTACAGTTGTGCTTGAAAGTTTGTGAACCCTTTAGAATTTTCTATATCTCTGTATAAATATGACCTAAAACATCATCAGATTTTCACTCAAGTCCTAAAAGTAGATAAAGAGAAACCAGTTAAACAAATGAGACAAAAATATTATACTTGGTCATTTATTTATTGAGGAAAATGATTGAATATTACATATTTGTGAGTGGCAAAAGTATGTGAACCTCATGGATTAGCAGTTAGTTTGAAGGTGAAATTCAAGTCCGGTGTTTTCAATCAATGGCATGCCAATCAGGTGTGAGTGGGCACCCTGTGTTATTTAAAGAACAGGGATCTATCAAAGTCTGCTCTTCACAACACATGTTTGTGGAAGTGTATCATGGCACGAACAAAGGAGATTTCTGAGGACCTCACAAAAAGAGTTGTTGATGCTAATCAGGCTGGAAAAGGTTACAAAACCATCTCTAAAGAGTTTGGACTCCACCAATCCACAGTCAGACAGATTGTGTACAAATGGAGGAAATTCAAGACCATTGTTACCATCCCCAGGAGTGGTCGACCAACAAAGATCACTCCAAGAGCACAGCGTGTAATAGTCGGCGAGGTCACAAAGGACCCCTGGGTAAACTTCTAAGCAACTGAAGGCCTCTCTCACATTGGCTAATGTTCATGTTCACGAGTCCACCATCAGGAGAACACTGAACAACAATGGTGTGCATGGCAGGGTTGCAAGGAGAAAGCCACTGCTCTCCAAAAAACATTGCTGCTCGTCTGCAGTTTGCTAAAGATCACGTGGACAAACCAGAAGGCTATTGGTAGAATGTTTTGTGGACAGATGAGACCAAAATAGAACTTTTTGGTTTAAATGAAAAGCGTTATGATTGGAGAAAGGAAAACACTGCATTCCAGCATAAGAACCTCATCCCATCTGTGAAACATGGTGGTGGTAGTATCACGGTTTGGGCCTGTTGTGCTGCATCTGGGCCAGGACGGCTTGCCTTCATTGATGAAACAATGAATTCTGAATTATATCAGAGAATTCTAAAGGAAAATGTCAGGACATCTGTCCATGAACTGAATCTCAAGAGAAGGTGGGTCATGCAGCAAGACAACAACCCTAAGCACACAAGTCGTTCTACAAAAGAATGGCTAAAAAAGAATAAAGTTAATGTTTTGGAATGGCCAAGTCAAAGTCCTGACCTTAATCCATTCGAAATGTTGTGGAAGGACCTGAAGCGAGCAGTTCATGTGAGGAAACCCACCAACATCCCAGAGTTGAAGCTGTTCTGTATGGAGGAAAGGGCTCAAATTCCTCTAAGCCGGTATGCAGGAATGATCAAAAGTTACCGGAAACGTTTAGTTGCAGTTATTGCTGCAAAGGGAGTCACAACAGATACTGAAAGCAAAGGTTCACATACTTTTGCCACTCATAAATATGTAATATTCTATCATTTTCCTCAATAAATAAATGACCAAGTATAATATTTGTGTCTCATTTGTTTAACTGGTTTCTCTTTAACTACTTTTAGGACTTAAGTGAAAATCTGATGATGTTTTAGGTCACATTTATGCAGAAATATAGAAAATTCTAAAGGGTTCACAAACTTTCAAGCACAACTGTACATTCCCTACAACATCAAAACAATGCCATGGTGAGCATGAGGCACACTTTCACAAGCAAACTGAATACAACCAGGAACATGCAGAAGCAGACATCCATTTGGGGTGAGGATTTCTGGACACAATCTTTATTTATTTATTTTTTTTACCTGAGTATTTCCTTTTTGATGTTGCAACTTTTTTAATGTCAGTGATGATGCTGTCGCTTACTGAGCTGCCATTCTTCTCCAGCGGCCTTACAGGCTTGGTGGACGGTTTATTTTTGATTGCTGTGTGGGCAACACTGGCTTTTGACCCAGATTTTGTTTTTTTATCCTTTGAAAGCAGAGCCCTAATTTCCATCTTATGCTGCTTCAGGATTCTTGCAACCAATTCTCGCTTTTCCTGCAGAACCTTACAATAATAAAATGTTTCATTATATATTATTTCTATAGTCAGCAATGTCCTCTTCTTATTCTTTAGAGTTTCTACATTATCTGTTTAATAGAGCCAAGTTTGGTTGGCAGTTAATTAAAAACAACCCATAGGCATACTCTGTTAAAATTTCCTTAACTGTATAATCATTTAGAAACAATTACTTTGGCAGCAAAAATGCCACTTTTGAGCTAAATTTGAATTTTGATAGTGGGGGAAGTTAAATTGGTATGAATTATTTACTTATTTCTAATTTGTTATTTTTCTGAGCAGTTAACCATTTATTTTTGTCTCAGGTAGAATTGTTGGAATTACAACTACTAAAGGATGCATGCGTAATGATTTTTGGAGATTTTCCTTAAATCGTTTTATTGCTGCTATTCATCATCAGTCTGCTATACTGTCTTTATACATTGTGTCAAAGTGCTTTAAAAAATGGACTAGAAAGAACAGAAATGTTTAGATGAATTATGGTTTTACCTGTGGAGACTCACTGTACAATTCTTTAAAGTCATCACTCTCCGAATTCCTTTCACATTCTGCAGTGGTAAACAAGTCCACCTTCTTTGCACCAGCTATTGGAGAAAGTCCAGCACAAGACTCTGTACACTTTCTTAATTATGTGTATTAATTCATACTTTCATAAGAAGAAGCATATAATACTTATTTAAATTTAAATGACATTTATATTTAGAAACTAAACGACATTTTCTGGTTAATTCATTTTCAAAAGACCAAATATAAAGAAAACAATTCTATAGAAGTTGACTGGTTTCATGTCCTGGCTTTTTACTTACATGACTTTAAGAAAACAAACCTTAATTTTTTTTTACAGTATAGAATTGCCAACTTTGACTACACTTAAGGCTTAGGTTGAACACTTGGTTGGCCAACTTTTTATCCTTCATCATGATGAAGAAAGACTACATATGGTCACTGAAACTAAAAGTCTACCAAAGACAAAGAAAGTCAACTACGTGTTTTTTTTAATAGCTGCACAATTAGTACTGAACAAAATGATACAGTACCAGATTTTGCAACAGTCTTGTTTTTAGATGTAATCTTCGTAACAGCTCTGGCCTGGTTTGCATTCAGCGTCTCTGCTTGTGCTACCTTTGAATCGCTTCTTGGGGAAGGTTGGACACTCTTTAAGGTTTTTGAATGAGCGGCAGATTTTACTTCTGACTGTTTGGAAAAGGAAAAAAAAAAAAGACATCTGACATTATTTAATGTCCCAACTTCTCTTGACAATCACAAAGACATTTAATGTTATTCTGCAGTCATTGACAGGTAAAGCACCTAACGTATAAAAGGAAATCAGATCTCTTATCTTCCCAAAGCCTAACCCAGAAAAAGAAACTGCTACACAACACATGTAGGATGTTGGGCTCTTGCTGATGCTTGCATTTCTTGATAATGGCACACACCAAAATATACTCAGCAAAAAAAGAAACGTCCCTTTTTCAGGACTGTGTATTTCAACAATAATGTTTTAAAAATCCAAATAACTTTACAGATCTTCATTGTCATGGGTTTAAACAATGTTTTCCATGCATGTTCAATTAACCATAATCAATTAATTAACATGCACCTGTGGAATGGTCATTAAGACCTTAACAGCTTACAGAAAGTAGGCATTTAAGATCACAGTTCTAAAAACGCAGGACACTAAAGAGACTTGTCTACCGACTGTGAAAAACACCCAAGAAAGATGCCCAGGGTCCCAGCTCATCTGCGTGAGCGTGCATTAGGCATGCTGCAGGGAGGCATGAGGACTGCTGATGTGGCTAGGGCAATAAATTGCCATGTCCGCACTGTTAGACGCCTAAGACAGCGCTACAGGGAGACAGGAAGGACAGCTGATCATCCTCGCAGTGGAAGAGCCCGGATCTCAATCCCATTGAGCACGTCTGGGACCTGTTGGATCGCAGGGTGAGGGCTAGGGCCATTCCTCCCAGAAATGTCCAGGAACTTGCAGGTGCCTTGGTGGAAGAGTGGGGTAACATCTCACAGCAAGAACTGACAAATCTGGTCCAGTCCATGAGGAGGAGATGCACTGCAGTACTTCAAGCAGCTGGTGGCCACACCAGATACTGACTGGTACTTTTGATTTTGAGCCTCCCTTCATTCAGGGACACATTGTGAAACATTTTTAGTTTATGTCTTATGGTGTTGACTCTTTTAGTGTTCATACAAATGTTTACACATTAAGTTTACTGAAAGTAAAAACAGTTGAAAGTCAGAGGACGTTTCTTTTTTTGCTGAGTATATATATTAATCAAGACACTGAACTAATGGCGACTGAAAATTGGGCTTTACAGTCATTTGTGACTATTAAACTAGAAATCAGTCATTTCTAGCAGTAGAATACATTTGCAACATTAGTAATGTATTGGATATATTGTTAAATCATTTTAATGGTACCTTGATAAAAATGTATTAAGTTCTATGAAAAACATGAACATTTCTAGGTGATTACATACTTTTGAATGCTAGTCTATATATACACAATACTCACACAATCTCTATGTAATCTCCTTGAGTTTGCACCTTTCCACTGTTATCCATCCATTATCCAACCCGCTATATCCTAACTACAAGGTCACGAGGGTCTGCTGGAGCCAAGCCAAGCCAACACAGGGCGCAAGGCAGGAAACAAACCCCAGGCAGGGTGCCAGCCCACCGCAGTGCGTGCACACACACACACACACACGGGACAATTTAGAATCGCCAATGCACCTAACCTGCAAGTCTTTGGACTGTGAGAGGAAACCGGAGTACCAGGAGGAAACTCACGCAGACGGGGAGAACATGCAAACTCCACGCAGGGAGGACCCGGGAAGCGAACCTGGGTCTCCTAACTGCGAGGCAGCAACATAACCCACTGCGCCACCGTGCCGCCCCCTTTTCACCGTTATATTTATGAAAATACGAATATCTCATGGAACCCATATTTGCATACATAAACCTTCATAACTAAAAAGCCAGCCAACAGTAAAGTGAAACTTAAAAAATGTTTTTAAAATTCTTACTTCTAACTTGATACTACTAAATTCTATGAAAGGAGATCATGACAAAAAATGTGCCTGAAGCTTTCTCCAGTATGAGAACAACATACTGACCATGGTTCAGGGTACATACTTCTAACACACAATTCACAGGAATATACTGATCATTTTTAAAAGCACAAATGCAAATATAAAATTGTCTGAAGGTTTAGTCCTATGAATATATCCCTGCATTATGGAATAATGTCCGTATCAATCCATCACTCACCTACATTCATTTTGACGAAACAGATTTGTGTCTGCTAAGAATCTGAACCTAGAAGCTATTACATAAGATTTTCACTGAAAGCAAAGTTTCTTACATGTTGGATGTATTACAAAAATATAGCTGCTCTCTTTAAGGTATGCACTCTATGCCGAGTGCCTGTGCCTTGTGGAATAAACAAACCCTGCCCATGCCACAGAAGGGAAGACATGATAAATACCACCACCACAGGAAATTCAACTGCTATTATGTAATCAAGCAAAAATGTCTAAAATGTTAAAAATGGGGGCGGCACGGTGGCGCAGTGGTAGCGCTGCTGCCTCGCAGTTAGGGGACCCGGGTTCGCTTCCCGGGTCCTCCCTGCGTGGAGTTTGCATGTTCTCCCGTGTCTCGTGGGTTTCCTCCGGGCGCTCGGTTTCCTCCCACAATCCAAAGACATGCAGGTTAGGTGGATTGGTGACTCTGAATTGGCCCTAGTGTGTGCTTGGTGTGTTTGTGTGTGTCCTGCGGTGGGTTGGCACCCTGCCCAGGATTGGTTCCTGCCTTGTGCCCTGTGTTGGCTGGGATTGGCTCCAGCAGACCCCCGTGACCCTGTATTCGGATTCAGCGGGTTAGAAAATGGATGGATGGATGTTAAAAATGAGTCCAAAAAGTAATAAAATATCAAAAACAGCCCAAAATACTTCCATATATGACTGCTGAATTAAATGCAAAGCCTATATTGCTCGTCTCACTATCACATGTATTATTGTATTTAATTTATTCTTCAATGGTGCATTCCATGAACTACAGTCCCATTTACATGACCTTTTTATATTTACCACTCTCTAATTTGTTTAAAATGAAAATGGCCAAAAGATATTTTGTGAAATAGGAAACAACAGAGAATCTAAGCAAAACAATTCTATTCAGTATGATTTTATGGCTGAAAAATTTCCAAAAAAAAAAACAAACCTTAGACATCATACCCAGGCTATATCCACCCTACAATGTTTGCAAAATCTCTGTCCACACTTGAATTTTCATATTGTTTACAAATAATGACCCTGTCCATACTGAAATGCCAAAAAACGCCTATGAGGCAGACCTTTGCTTACTCTGGGCATGTCATGTCCTTGAAGGGACAGTGTAGTTAAAAATTAAAAAAAAATCAGATTTCCTTCTGCTTCATGCACTAACAACAGTATCAGCAAGCGAAGGACTCTGATAGCATGTCCACAGCATAGAAAAAGAAAGAAAATCTTTATGGAGCTGTAGAGAATTGCCCGTGTAATGTAACAGTCTTCAGATTCTTCAAAACTGGCGGCTGTCATTAAATAAAAACAAAGCAAATGTTACGGCAACACCTTAAAAATATGTTCACTTATGTTCACTTGCAAGATGATTGATTATAAGCAGCTCACAGCAATCGGAGCACATTTTGTTCCAAACGCAATTTGTAAATCTAACTCAATAGAGAAAATAAATAAATGTATATGTGTCTTTGCTTTACTGCACCGTGCTTTCGTGGCTCTCTGTCCCGTAATATTGTGAGTTTGGCTGCATTTTACACTATCCACTTAATTTTGCTGCAGAATGTGCTCATCTTTAACAAACAGATTAAGTTTAAGCAATAAATATTGATCAGAGGCTGTCACCCGAGTTTTCTACAATACAATTTTCAACGGGCTCTTAATTTTTCAGTACAATGTTGATGCCCCCAGCCACATGATTTATTGTAAAACTGTAGCAACTGGCAAGTAATTTGCTATTTAAACATGTATAAAGCATATTTTCCACTTTACAAAATGCAATATAGATACATACATGTAAACAGCACAACAATGCAAAGCAACTTTTTTTATGCCTGCTGTATCGGAAAATGTTCATCTTCTGTGAAGGGTGACCATTAGGGAATGAGCCATAAGCACAAACCAATCAAAGTGCAATTAAGAATATTGTTTTCGGAAAACCACATTTATGCCCATCCAAGCTAAATTGCTGACCCTGTTTTCTGGCTCTGGAGAACATTTTTAAATGTGTTAGTTTTCAGGGGTCAAAAACAAAAGAAGAGTTTGGATGAAAGGTGAAAAACTAGACAAATTTGTGTTTTTAAATGAAAACGCATTAGTGTGGACAGGGCCCTAGTCAACCCAACCTGCCTCAAATCAATTTACCATGATAAAAAAAAACAAAACACAAACAAATGTGGCCAGTACTGAGCAACTCATATCAATATAAATCCAGAGAAGCTAGTAGGTCAACAGAATCGCTGAAAAAACAGAGAAAAGTTACACACCCTACAATATAAAACTGTAAAAAAAGAAGCAATAAACACCAAAAACAAGCTCATAAGCATTCCCAATGAAATTTACAACAACAGTACAACAAAGCTGGTCACAGAACTAGGACAGCAAAAACTTTTGGGCCAATCGACACATCCACACATATAACCTGCTTTGATATATCAGTATGATTATGTCTGTGTGTTAGCTGAATTTCTTAATTTAGATTGAATATGTCTCTGAAGTGTGAAAATAAAAAGAAACATTTTCATAAAGGTTATAACCGGAAAGACTCAAAGCAATAATTTCAGCATCAAAGGAGTAACATTTTGTACCTAAAGATTATTGCTAATTGAAAAGAGTGCAGATGGAGGTTCACACAGTCAGACACCAGAAGTCATTGCAGCTTGGGCACAAATATTTCCTTGGCAAAGTTGGGTGACGTGAGAGGCAGAAAGAATGAAACTGTCCACATCCACAACACCAACACAATTTAAACTCAAGCGGTGTACTTTTTGTTGTACTATCATTTTTCCAACAAGTATTTTAAAAGTTTTTTTCAGGTTTGGGAGTAGGAGGAGGAAAAATAAAAAACTAGAATGAATTTGGGGCTACTTGCTTTTTCTGCATAAAGCAGGGTAGTGCCAATACAAATGATTTCAGAAAAGGTATTCTTTGAATAGAATCATATTTCAAAAGTATTACTTTTCATTACAGCTTCATCACAGTAATAGCTGCAGTTAATATTAGCATTAATTTGTGTTTGCTTTTCAGCACCAAACTCTTCCACTATGACAATGCATGATGTTTTAGGGTTTTATAGGTACTGTACTATTTTAAGAATTATGACCATACAAAAAATATATATAAAAATATAAAAGGCTTGTGTAACAAAGTGAACTTTGCTCAAAACCATATTTCAGAATCAATATATCTAACAGGCTCTTGTCTGCTACACTGCACTGACCTTATTGTAATAAGAACACGGCACTTCAAAATCACAGATCATATTATGGATGTGACTGGCGGCAGAATTTCTACTAAAATGATGCCTTAATGTGGGTAATCTAAGTGTGAGTGTGGAGTTTTGGACAAAACATGTTTACTGTTAAGCTGTATTTAAGCATTTATGCCTGGTAAACTGAGAAAAAAAAAAACTGAAAGGACAAACTCGGGGTCACAAGGGCTGAAAGGAGAAAACAGCAGAATTTTTTTTTTTTACCTCGTCCAGGTCACTCAGCTAACACTCTGAAGACAGTAGGAATAATGTGTGCCCAAAAAAAAAAAAAAATCACTTGGAATAGTATAAGCATCAAGTGAACATGTTGTAAACCCTCAACAGGAGCTTAAAGATGTTTCAATTAAAATGGAAAATCTGGTATGTTAAAATTATTATCTGTATGACATTAGAACAAGGATGGACAAAATAAAGGAATATACCTGTAAGAGGTCTAGAATGTGAATACCATAACTTTTAAGTGGCTATAAAAATGTTTAGGACTTTCAATTAACAACTAACAGTGCTTTAAGGATGGGTAATATAAAGTAATTAAATCTATGCAGCTGCAGACATAGCGAGGAATCCCAAAGTGGCATGCTGTACTCAGTGCCACAATAAAAGCACAAATTGGACGGAGTGGTGGCTCTGAGGCTAAGGATCTGCACTGGTATCCCGAAGGTTGCCTGTTTGAATCCCCATCACTGCCAAAAGAGATCCTACTCTGCTGGGCCCTTGATGAAGGCCCTTAACCTTCAATTGCTCTAGGGGCGCTGTACAATGGCTGACCCTGCGCTCTGACCCCAAGTGGTATGCGAAAACTAACAAAATCCTAATACAAGAAATTGTATAAGGAGAAATAAAGAACAACAAATAAAGTACTTAAAACATTAATGTCTACAGCCACTGAATTGCAAACATGGAAAATATTCTGGACAATGCTGCTACCAAGAAAATCACGTATTAAAAGTTCTATAGGCCTCAGCATTATAGAATGCTGAACTGACAGATCTGCTGATTTTACCTGAAATAACATCTGGGAGTTTTCATCTTCCTTGCTTGGGTCATCACTGTCATTGTTTGATTCAGAGGCTGTCAATTTAGAAACACTTCCTGAGCGGCTCTGTTTTACCTCAGAAGTAGGGGTTGAGGGGCTGACGTTTAACGCTGTTAATAAATATATAATAAAAAAAAAGACATACTCTTACACATCTAACACTAGAATTCATATTCAATATAGTAAAACAATGCTGCACTTCTATCAGTCTATCTGGAGTTCCTTCACCTCCAGATGTTCTTAGATGTTTAACTCCTCAATATCACCAGTGTGTGGCTTTTTTTCTCCCCAGATAGCATATCCTCTGTTTATACTCAATGGAATACACAAAGATGGGGAAACTGATTCTTGGAAATGTGACTGAATCTATCATTCTTTGGTGTCATATAGAAGAGGATGTGATTTTGTCGAAAATGCGATATGGACAGTTAAATAGATAAGGCCAGTTAATATCCCTTTATCTTTTATAAAAACTATTGTTTGTGCAGAGTGGCTTATAGCATGAGAGATCCATTTAAACAGTGGTTTTCAGATCAGAGTATGTATTTCAGCAATGTCATGCCCCATTTCAAACTGAACTCTGTTCTTCACTACCTACCCTAAAATGTTAGGAATCACTCTTGCTTTTTATATATAGAGGTTAATTGCAAGCATAATCAGAGTTTCGTAAGAAAGTAAAGAAAAGCCAAGCAAAATGACACCTTTTATTGGCTAACTAAAAAGATTACAATATGCAAGCTTTCGAGGCAACTCAGGCCCCTTCTTCAGGCAAGATGTAATCAAGAAAGTAAGAAAGTAAACAATAACACATTATAAATGGATTACTACAAATAACTTCTAGCACTTCAGGAGGTACAGCAAAAGAGAGCAAGTCAAATGCAACATCTTGCTTTAATTTCTTTAGACTGGTGTAATAAATATCTGTGAAATACTACCACTTAAGAAAGTGGAACAAGTTTAATACAATAAATAACCATTGTGTGTTCTCCATACCAGTTTATCTGAAAGGTTTTTGGCTAAATTCAAAAAGATGAATTGTTGCTTCAAGAGAGTGCACACAAGATAAAATAACAACTATACATTAAGATTCGAACAATAAATATAAGCATAAAGCCAGAATCAAGACCTGTCAACCTCCTGGAAATCTCTTGGCTTATAAGTAGCGTGCCAACTAAATGAGATCACAATCCAATGGGATTAATATATTAGATGCGTGTTTTCAAACTGGCCAGTTGGTAACTGGGTAAGACGCACCGTGGTAAGGATTTTGATTATCTTTTACTTTATCCACGCATACGAAGAACAGAGAAATGTCTAAAAATAAATAGCTTACTAATATAGAAAATTACACTGCAATACCATTCTACTGTCAAAAGCTAAACTATATGTAGTTTATTTAAGAACACACTGCAGAGCAAGAATCCTTACAAGATGTTGTAGAAAGTGAAAGAAATTTCTAATACTAAAAAATATAAAAACTTTTCAGCATTTATCATATAATTTACCATAATCAGAAAAATATGTAAAATATCAACCTCCTGCCCTTTTTATTGTGAAGTAACATAAGTTCCATTTGCGCCTCGATTGACTTTAAACTAGCAACTATTGTACAAAGCTGAGCAAGAGGCACAAGAAAAGAACTCTCCCATATGGTGCGCTAATATAATACAAAATACTTTAAAACACAGCGCCCAAGTCAGTTTAGCACTGTAAAGCAATCTGACAGCATGTTCTAAATTTTGTGACGGACACCATTGTGCTGCCACTGTACATTTCATCAGAAACAGTCCTAACAAAAATATTTTTTTCTCCATTCTAATTGCAAATAACAAAATATCATTATCTGACATTTATTTGTGCTTTTTTTTTATTCCTCGCCTAGTTCTGTCTGCCAGCTTTCCAACCATGATGTATGGAAGTCTATTTTTATTGCCATTTCTTGTACTGAAATGTACTGAGCAGAAAAAGAAGTAAGAGATCATAATGGGGAATAATAGCAAAGCACTACAAGTTTCAATTAATGCAATCAGGGCAGTAGCATGGGAGAAGGATAGAATCTTCAATTAATACTAGAAAAATGTTGTAAATTAGATATAAACCAAATTGAACCACTTTAGAATTTCTGCAACCTGTAGACATTAATGGTTTCCCACTGAGATATTGCAAAACGTAAGGATGAATGTACTATATAATAATTTAAATAAGGCACCACTTCGTAGCAAATAAAATGTATATGGCATTACAATTCTTATTGCTTTGCAAAGCAAACAGACAACACTTAAAATGTTTTAAAAAATGAGTGAACAGCCAACTGGCTTACATGGAGCACAATTCTAAGTGTTTTATTAAAGTGGCACACAGCAGCCCATACAGGGCAAATTCAGTCCCATCCTCACTCCATCTTTTTGCTTTTTCCATTCTGCCACAGTATAACAAACATGAGACATCAAAGAGACAAGCCTCTATTCAGTTTCCAATCTTCCTAACACCAGTCTTCTTCTTTCCTTGTGGCTGCACTGTACTTTCAGGTGAGTGCACAAACACAGGATCATGCTCTTTAAGTGCTGTGTATGTGCAACCCCCTTAGCACCTCCTGTGAGCTCATTTTAAGGCTGACTTCTCCAAATATTCTCACCACTGCTGACAGCCTGTGACAACCTAAGAAGCGTGTCCCACTTAAGTCTGCATTATCTTGTTGAAAGCTGATTCTAAATATTAGAATTTGAGATACAATTGTTTACAGTTCTTTTGGATTTTCCTTAATCAGGGCAAAGGCAGGTGAATGGACTTGCTCACGGTCACACAGTGTCAGTAACTGGATTTGAACCCACAACCTCAGGGTCTAAAGCCTTAACCACTACACCACACTACCTTCCAATAATATTAAGCCTTACACTTACAAATTTTGTAGCCAGAAAAACCCTTAGATAGTTACATAAGTACTTCTGATACACCCAATTTACTGATGGCACTATAACAGTTGCCCATTGTCTCACAAAACTTCCTGTGTGAAGCTGTGTAATACAGCTAGTTCTAACATATAAAGTAATAGTTTAAAAAAACTTTTTGTTTTTATAAAGAAGTGTTTGTTGTGTTAATCAGAAACTCTAAATTGGCCTGATGTACTAGAGTATGGATGCTTGCCAGAGTGTGTTCTGTATTGCCTTATCCAGGGTAAATTTTTTCCTAATACACAGTATTACAGATCAAGCACTGCCTTTGAACTGGAATAAGCAGATTAGAAAATAAGTGGATATATAATTATTAACAAGGACATGAACTACACAGAAACTTGCTATACGGAATCACGTTTATGGCATTTGCTTGGCATGAGTCTTCAAGTCAGCTAAGCAAGTGGAACACCTTGTGCCTTGCCATTATTGTCAAAATAAGACAGGTGTGGAACATTCTAGTCCTCAATACACAACATCACTTTTGTTTTTTCTGACTACGCACAAAATTCAGGTGCTACCCATTGTGGAGCAGGCTATAAAAAAAGTGCAATAAAGTGAACCTGAAAAAATGACACTAAAGTAAAAGTTTTATACCTGGTATAAAAACATTTCGGGCTGCAGATTCCAACTCACTGGTCTTGCTATTGGAGCTATCAGGCTTTTCTTTGGCCACGGCCATTTTCACAGGATTCTTGGCCTTATTCGACATTGCTTTTTTAACGTTGTTAAGAGTTGCATTATGGTTTGTTTTTGTGTATGCTGCCGTTTTAGACTCGGACCTTGCTTTTGAAGGAGTAATTAACTTCTGGGGAAAAAAAGTAAACTATAACAAATAAAATTACACCACCATTTTACAGAAAAAAAATTCTTTGCCAGCTCTACCGATGATGAATTCTCAGTCGGTCCAGGTTCAGACTAGTTGCCTCTTAAATGTAAATTCACAGTTTTACATTTCTGGTATCTTTGAAATTAAAGCCAAAAACCTACAGCATATTAACCTCATGATGCTACCACTGTAAAGGTGACTTAATTTTAAGCCACAAAAAGCTCTGCCCTGATGTTTCAAATACAATTAAACTTTAAGGGTTTAAAAATACTACTGCCATGGTGGAGCATAAGGGTAATATGCAATCTCCTTAAAACCAACATTACAAAAGTACAGACTGGCATCACTAATTGGGAGACCTTTGCCAGAAAACAACCCTAATAGTACCACATGGTTCAGCAAGTGGCTAATCATTTTGAGTTCTACTGCCCCTCTGATACGAGTATGACAGAGAGTAAAATTGAGAAAATTTAGGTTATTATCCCTGGGATGGTGTGAGACTAGTGCTCAAATGGCCATACAAATTGTAATAGCTCCAAACAGTTTGTGTGTGTGTTGTGATGAACATGCAACCTGCAGAGGATATTATTATCTGGTAGTTATATAGTGTGTAGGCTCAGTAACGTAAATAAAACAAATACATTTTAATTTATTGATTTAATGCTGCATGCGAACAGGACTACTAAGCAGTAAAAGAAACCCGACCAAAACCTAAAGATGGGGATGAATATAATATTAAGAGAGTCAAGACGAAACATGTAGAGATGTGATTATGTATTCAATAAAGTTTAAACACTCATCTGCTTCAAATAGGAGATAAACCACAATCTACTGGGGACATTTGGTCAGGCAGCATGCACTGGTATAGCACATTGCCGCATCCATTACATGACGAAAACAGCTCAGGGTCCTCGTTGGCAACCCTTCAGCCAGACACGCGGTCTAGCCCCCTCAACGGAAATGACCCTCTATCTGCCGCAGCCAGGTGTTACATGTGCGTGGCCTTGGCCTGGTTCAGCTGCTCGGGTCCTCAACAATCGGGATCCTGCGAGCTGGATCACCCTTGGGGAGTCGTGCCACATGGCTATAGTGCCATAACTGACTCTCCCTCACAATGCAGGTAATGTACCTCATTTGGGACACAAAGTCAAACCAAACCCAATGATTATCTGAAAAGATACAGTACCAAAGGAGTTGAGTCTTTGTCTCTGGATAGCGTCCATGTCTCACAACCATATAGCAAAACAGGAAGCAACAGGACTCTAAAGACTTGGACCTTCATACTTCTGCAAAAATATTGGGAGAACCGCACACCCCTTTCCAGAGACCTCATGACACTCCACGCTCTCCCAATCCATCTGAATGTCACTGCCGAGGTAAGTAAACCTCTTGACGAGGTCGACATTGTCTCTGCAGACAGACACACTGCTGGCTGTGCCCAGGAGGTCATTAAAGGCCTGGATCTTGGTTTTTATCTAGGACACTTGCAAGCCCAGATATTCAGACTCCTCACTCAGTCTCTCAAGAGCCCCAATTAGAGCCTCCATTGGCTCCACAAAGATCACAGCATTGTCAGCAAAGTCAAGATCAGTTAATCGTTCTTCACCAACAGATACCTCACAGCTACTAAACTCCACAACCTTGCCCAACACTCAGTCCATGCAAGCACCGAACTGAGTAGGAGCAAAAACATACTCCTGACAAACCCCAGAATCAATTGGGAACAACACAGAGATTCTTCCTCTACTCTGCACAGCACTCACAGTACCAGTATACAGGCCGGTCATGATATCCAGCAACTTCAGGGGGGGGATCCAGCAATTCCTCAGGATGTCCCACAGGGCGGCTTGATCAATTAAGTCGAACGCTTAACGAAAATCAACAAAAGCTGCAAAGAAACTATGGTGATATTCAAATTTTAATTTCCAGGAGAACCCCCAGTTCCAGGATCGGATGGAACGGTAGACTTCTTAGGTTTAAATCCAGACTGCTCCAGTCACTGGTAGGTGAGCAAGTGATCGCAGACCCTATTAAGGATGACCCTAGCAAGGACTTTATCCAGCACAGAAAGCAGTGTTATCCCTGTGTAGTTGCCGCAATCCAGGCGGTCACCGTTCCCTTTACAGATAGGGACGACAACTCCCATTTTTCAGTCAGTTTGGATGACGCCCATCTCCTAAATGGAAGCAAAGATTGTTTGTAATACCAGGAGGACAACCTTGCCACCAGCCTGGAGAAGTTCATCCCGGATACCTCAGATCCCTGCATTCACTCCTACCCTCAGCTGGTTCATCACCTGTGCAATCTCTGAGACTGGGTTGTTCACAGCTAATTGGAGGATCAGCCTCAAGAAGAGTGGACCCATAAATGTCCAGTAAATCAGAATTAAACAGCTGCTCAAAGTAGCCAGCCCAACAGGTCATAACTACAGCATCACTCGGGATATTTGAGATTACATATACAATTGCAAAGTAAGATGCATGACACTTGGCTTATGTGACAGAGTTACTCCCTGATCAAAATCAGTAATTAGGGTGGTTTTTAGTAATGTCGTACTTCGTTTAGCTAAAGTAAAGAGGATTTCATAAATATCAATAGTGTTTGTTATTTAGTCTAATATGTCAAAATATCCATGAGCGGATAAGTCTGCCTAGCTTTAATATTCAACAATAATCAGTATATAACACAGACGGTATAGCTAATAAAGCCATTAGGTTCTACCGATTTAAATTTAAGAAGCTTTACAATGCTTTGGCAGATTGTACAGACAGAATCTATTCAATTTCATTTCATAAGACATGGCTTGGGCAGATGCAACAATTTGGGACGAATGCTCAGTTACTGAACCAGTAGTTCTGCAGTCATACAGATTTAAAAGGTACATTTCATACAGTGTTGTACGCGTTTATTCCTAAATTAAGAAACAATGAAAAATTCTCAGTGCAAGAATAATTAGACATAATATTGTACTAACAACAACCACATGACAGCAAAAGCTGAAAAGGATATTAAAAAGCCAAAAAGCAGTTGGGGAATGCTGCGTAAAAGACAAGGGTCAACCTTAAGCATCTTATTCAGCACTTTAGCAGTCAGAAAATGGAAGGAAGAGTATGGGGAATTCAAATATACAGAAAAGGGTAGGCATTCTCAGTTCATATTTTTCTGAAAATCCCATCGCCTCCCAGAATCTGCAAGGGATATTTCTGAAATACTAAATGATTTGTATATTTGCGACGGAGAAGTCCTACTGGGATTGAAAAGGTTACAATGAAGCAAATTAGTGAGACCAAATAATATTTTCTGAAGTGAGTTAAAGGAAGACATTCATTCTGTATAAACTTTAAACAAGTATTTGGAAATCACTGCACCTTGGTGAAATTCCTAAAGAGTATTAACCAGCAAATGTTTTACCATTAAATAAAAAGTAACTGGACTCACCGTAACAACTACAGAATTAACTAGCATAATGTGTATCACAGTGTAAATTAATACAAGAAATTATTTAAGTACAGATTAAGCAATATATATCAAGTGCAAATGTTAACTAAAAGAATGAGTCACACTAATGTGAGAAACACTAGTATTTTATAAGACAGCAAGAAAAGCATTTGATCACAGTAATGTATACAATTTTATTTATTTTAATTTTCAAAAAGCTTTTGATAACCTCCCTCAAACTAAAAGAAGTGAGACTTCAAGGTGCAGTAAGCAAATGGGTACACTATTGGCTCAAAAAATAAAAGCAAAGGGTTAGAGAATGAAAACATTTAGCCAGTTCAGTGTTCCAAGTGGTATCCTACTGGGACCTGTACAGAGGCAACTGCCATAATTTAATTTATATAAAGAAAAGCAGGCAGGCAGTAAATTCTGTGCAAAGCAAATTTAAAGTACGACAAATTTGAGAGTAGAAGTTAACAGTATTGAGAGTAGAAATTAAAGTATGAAACAGTGGTCTGAAACCTACTAGAATGACATATGAATTGTAGTGGAGGCCAGTAAGATGTTGGGTTTCATACAATGTTCTGTTGGTCAAAGGTCAAAAGAGGTTAATTGAAAGCTATACAATTCACTTGCGAAGAGTGAAAATACAATTAAAATCACTTTTAGAAAGTCCATAGGAGAGCCATAGAATGACAACTGGACTGCAAAGTACGAACTACAACCAAAGGCAAAAGCAAACAGAGATTAAGAGGTGACTTGAGTACACAAAATTACTAAGAAAGTAGCTCCTTGACTAGAACACAGGCACAAATGTAGAAGCTGATTAATGGTATGTTTTGGACAAATATTAAAAGTTTTTTTCTACCACACAGGATAATAGATATATGCAATAAACCTAGTAGTGTACTAGTTACAAGTACTATGAAGACCTACACATTTCAACTTGACCATAACAAGAAGGTTAGATGAATAAATATTGATGTACAGTTTTGGGCTAAATGATCTGGTGTCATTAAAAATATGGATGTTCTTTTTAAAATGTCTTGGCACAAGATACTGTATGTTACCGCTAACCTCAAGATGGTAGTAAAGGGTAAATGGCATTCTACCCAGTAACAGAACATTTAATAACACGCTTTGTTTAGTTAGCATATTAGGGGTATCTCAGGTACCTTTATTGCATCTAAAGACCCCAATCTTCAGTTTAGGGATAGCTCTGGAACATAAGACTAGACCACAGCTAATCAATTTTAAAGAGATACCTAAAACGATACCCAAGAACTAATATGTTTATCCAATTTAAAATAGTACTGTTATTCCCTAATTACTTAATTCAGAGCATTGGTAACAAAAAAATCTCATTTTTGTATATTTAGGTTAACTTGCTTTTGTAACCTGGGTTAGGGTGGCATACAGGAGATTCCCCACCTACATCCTATAATATACATGTTTTCATTGTCTCTTATGATCATTTTAGCCAAGCTCCTAGTTTATCCACTGGCATAACCTTCCTCAGCTATATTTTTGGCAGCATCAAACATTGTGGCTGACAATGAGTTCTCTTTACAAAAGCTGACGTTTAAGAGGAATAACATTAGGTTGAACACAAAATATGAAGTGTGTTGTCGTATCAATTATCATGGGCCCTTTTCCAAGTCCTAAGCATGCTGTTCACTGTTGGCTATTAGTATTACCACTGTGAAGGAAAAGGTCATTAAAACATCATAAGCAGGAAGTGAAAACCTTCACTGATACTGAACCCCAGTGCTCAGTTGGTCCAAGTGAAAATGGGTAACTTCAATTTCACATGGCTGAAATTTGTGAAGTGCACTCTGCAGGATGTAGGTGATACCCGGGGAAAGGGATGCATTCGGCCAGGAAACAACTGCAGGCAGTGAAAAAGAATTTTAAACAGATAGAGTTTTAATTCTATTGTTAACATAGATTGCGTGAGTGGGGTGAAGAAATAGTAGGCTGTTAAGTTGTACAAGCACTTACGGTTATGGATCTAATGAATGTTTTTTAAAATAACTTCAATGCAAAATATGGAAAGAATACAGTACTCCCTGTAGTATCGGGATTCTCTTGTCAGTAGTCTTTACAGTATATCTGTCCTTATTAGTTGAGATGCAATTATTTTTCTTGGGTTATCAGAGATTATGGCTAATTAACAGATTCAAACTTAAATGAAGAGGCAATGTTGGGTGTATGTTGGAATATATCCAAGATTGAGAGGGTAAAAAACACTTCATGAGCTCAAGCAAAAGACCCTGATGGTATTTGAAAAACAGTTTGATTAGATAACTGTTTTTTACTGTGGCTATTAGCCTAAATGCCAAATCTGAATGACTATATAATTATTAATAAAGTGTTGTTTAATATGATGGCAAGTTGATACTGGTTTACATTAGTAAACGTTTTGATGTTTTAAAGATAGTTTTGCATTGTTAATTTCAGATGACTAGTTTAGAACTGTAGTGTGCACTGCTTTGCTGCACAATAAATTAAAAAGGCATTTTAGTATATTTTGCTAGTTTTACTTCAGTGTTAGGAATGTGTAAAATTTGGAAAATATCTCTGCGACAATAAAAACTGATCAGCATCTTCACTCTATTACACATCTGAACAAAGATAACAATAGTAAAATAGTAACATTTATTTTCTATACTACTGGCTCATTTACTAAAAGAGAGGTTGAACAAGTATGATAAAAATGTGGTAAAAGATTAGTTGTAAATGTATTATATTTAAGGGTGTAACAATGTACAAATCTCACAACATATTATGTATTTTCATTTTTGCCTCAAGTTACAGTATGCTTTATGTTGTTGATTTTAATATTCACAAAGGTGTGAAAGCTACACTTTTAACCAAATGTTTTGCTCACCTGCTAAACTTGGTAGGGTTCTTCTAAATTATTAATGGATCAACTGTCATAATTGTGAATTGGATATAGTGGTTACTTCTTACAGTATATTTTAGCCTTTGACACCATTGACCATTCAATTCTATTATATAAGCTAGAAAATTATGTTGGGCTTTCAGGTAGCATTTATCAGGAAGTACACTGCACATAATGCAGCAACAAGGAACTAGGAATGTCTGTGTCTTGGACCTCACAAACAGGTCCAAACAGCTCTTCTGTCCGATGAAATAAAGAAAAAGGGCCCTTCGTACACCACTGGCTCTATCAGGCAGCACATTATTGGCTGTAACAAGAAAAGTGGCAAAAATGACTGTGCTGGATGCTCAGCAGGCAGTTACTAAGTCTGATATGACCAATGATTTTCAGCCATGTACATTGACATGACTTGGTGAAGACAGCCCTAATCACTACAAGTTGTGTAATGGGACATCAGCCTTAGGCTTTGTAATGTTACAATCTAAATACTCCAAATACTGAGATTCATAAATAAATCTTGAATAGTTCCAATTTTTTTTTACTGTTATCTAAATTTGGCCTAGTAACAGTAAGAACTTTTAAAGCTGTCCAATTTTTACACGTGGACAGCTTTTAGATGAGAAAAGAAGTTAGCCTGGAGCTCTTTTGGATTGCAGATGCATGGCTCTTTAAGTACAAGCCAAAACACAGGTGGCTCCTGTGACAAGGTTACTCAGGGCAAATGACAAATAAACTGTTGCTTTTTGCCAGAGCCCTGAATGATGGCTACTTTGCAGGAAGCAAGCAGAGTCAAATACTGGGAGAATGGACATAAAAGGAAGTGAGAAGGAGTCAGTTAAATGTCTTGTGGATCACGCAAGTGGACAACTCATCCCACATGATTGCGCATACAAGTGTTTTTAAGCTGACTGGGACAGCTTAGATGTATTGCATTTGCTTATTTGAAACTTTGTATTGTTTCATGTCTCCTTTGTATTTTGCTTCTACAAGATCAACCTAATGTAACTGCTCTTATTTTGCCCACTTTAATCCAGGTATGGGTGTTCCCAAGCTGGAGCTTCGTCACATTAGTGAAATAAAAATGAAAAAATTAGTAAAGAATATTTTTCCAATAGTGAAAAGAAACAACTAGGCTGGCCTCTTACCAACCTGCAGGGACAGCTTTGTAATACTGTCCGAGGAGTTGCTGCTGTCACTGTCTGAGCCTTTTTCCTCTTCTTGCTCTTTCTTCCTGCCCCTGCCTGCCGTCTTCTCAGAGGTCTGGGATGGATTTGGAGTACATTTTTTTGAGGCTAAAGAAGCAGCATTTTTTCCCTTTATTTTGCTGTTTGACGGTTTATTCAATAACTGTTGAGAAAACAAATTAAGTGTTGGTACACTCAGTTTGTGGATGACAAACAAAAACAAGATTAAAAGAAAGTGCACTATACAGGTGGATGAGGTATGGCTAAAGTAAGACACAGATTATAGGAGCTTATAATGACATGATGATAAAGTATGACCAATCTGTATGCTTTCCAAAGCAGTAAGGAAATACTCAGATTAAAATCTGATCTAGTTTTTTTAAGCCGCCTTCTTCTAGTGATTCTATTGAAAGGTTCTATTTAAAATAAGTTTTTGATTGAATGGTAAAGCACAGGCACAGTCTTGGCAGAAATGAGTTGCAGGTGTGCCATGTCAAGAAGAATCCAACAGTCTTAATTCTTTGAGGGCTGAATATTTTTTCCAAAAAACTCAGTTTTATGGAAAGCACACAAAGCAATGGTCTCACACATAAGTCAAGATAAAACATCAGTTGCTACGTGCTGTGGCTGCTGTTGGTGCATGTTTAGCATCTCTGGAGGCAGTGGCTGTGTGGGGGCACCTTGTTGGTCAACAGGAATGCACGGTGGGCCAGCTGCCTGGCTGTCTTCGCACAGCAGGTGGGTGGTGGTGACGGTTGCAGTGTGACGCAATATGGTTTGTACCTCTTGTCATCATAAGTGGTGATTCTCCAAGGCAAACGCTACACGAAAGTGTTCAGCACCACGATCAGCTGGGGACCGATCGAGATGATGCTGGTACCTCACTTTCGTTTTTGATATCCATCTCCAGATCACTTGCATCAAACTCTGAGTCCGACAGGTCAGAGTCCTATTCAACAAAATTACGTAAAACGTCCATGGAGTATTTTGCTTTGCACATTCGCTTTTGTCTCTCGCCAGATGCCGGTGCCATTTTAGAGGTTGTATACTCTTCGCTACTCGTGCATGTGTAGGGAATCGAGATTCAATCATCAAGGCTGTGTAACTTTCCTTCTAGCAAAGAGAGTCAAACTAAAACATAAGGGTGAGTTTTGTTACAGTTTATAGCTGATTATCTTCCTCTACTCCTGAATTTTGACAAAAGTCAACATCAGCCCTGAAAGAGTTAAAGTCAGCTGTTTGAGCATTTTACACATTTATCTCTAAAGTTTATCCAGTCCATGTATTGAAGGGTGAGCATGCAACACACATTACATACTAATTTTCAGAAGGATGACTTTAGGTTCATATCAGGATGCAACCTAGCAGGGCTTAAGAATTCTAAAAGTACAATTATGAAGAAAAACAAACACTATAGAAATGAAATACAAGTTAAACAAAAATCATACATACTTGTAATGGCGTCTCAACTTCACTATTGGATTCATCATTACTGTCACTATCTGAACTGTCTCCGTTTTTCACCACAGCCGCTTTTAGGGGCGTTTTTGTCACACTGGGGCTTTGTTTAGCAGGTGTGTCAAATGTTGCTTTCTTAGCAGAGCTCTGTTTAGTATTAATTTCAGGATGAGAACTGGCTTTTGAATTACCTAAATGTTTCTTAAACACAAACAGACAAATAACAAACAATTACACTTTGAGAATGTATTGTTCTTCCAACCTTAAGTAAAAAAATGTTCATTAATTTATCCTCTTAAATGTTCTAAAACAGTGATGAGTAAAATCAATCCAAGTAGGTCACAGTGGCTGCTTGTTTTTGTTCCAGCCCAATTACTTAATGATAAATCAATTATTGCTGTTAAAGCACTTATTGCTCAAGTGGCATTATTCTACTCCATTTTAGTTGTCTTGCTTTAGTTGTTAATATTTCAAACCCTTAATTGCTTATTTTAGTCTTAAACAGCTGCATTCGCGGTTTTTAATTGCTTCTTATTAGCAATAAGATGCAAATGACAAAGTAACCAGCAGTTCTCCATCAAGCTTGCTTCATTGTGCACTATTTGGTTTAATTAAATACTTAGAAGGGAGCTGAAGAGAAAAAATGAAGGTCTGAAAATTACTCATCAATCATTTAAGACTTCAAATCATTTGGATGACATCTTTAAAAAGGAAAAAAAATCTACGATGCAAGAATGACCTGACATTGCAGAGTCGGAACACTAATAAGTCATGAAATTAACTAACATCTGTTATTGGTAAGGATTGGTTTCTTGTTAATCTGAGTTGGAACAAAAACCTGCAGCCACTGTGGCCCTCCGGGAGAGATGCTACTCACCCCTGTTCTAACACAAAACACATTTCAACAGTCCCTTTCACACATGTGATCTAAGAAATTCCAAAGTAAACCCTCTGAAGAATTTAATGGGATTAACCTGGAAATGAACAAAATGTCGACAACCTTTCAGACTGAACAAACTCTTTTTTAACTCCTACAAAAGAAATACGATAATGAAGAGCAATGCTTGACTAGCTTTATTTTATGTATTTAAAATAAGGATTTTGCAGAGTGTAGTCAAATCATAAAGCCACATTCAACACAAAGCCATATATGAAGAGGTGAGAATTTGATAACCCATACTACTATTTTTAATAATAATACTATACTAAATAATAATACTATTTTTTCCTATTTTGGAAAGGTGCAAGATACTTAGTTTTCAGGGGATATGCACCTTTCCTCCACACTGCTTTTGGCATGTGCTTTGCTGCTGCCAAACTGTGCTATTCGCTCTGCTATAGGACAAAGAAAAAAAATAAACAGCTGTGAAGCAAAAGGGGAACAGCTGCATTTGTTGGTAACTTGCCTAAACAGTCTCCTTGGATGGAGAGTAACTACCTCATTTTAAAATTAAAAGAACCATTCTAAATGGTTAATGAAACTTCTCCTAAATAATGAGCTAGTCACTCAGCAGCTGTTGCACCTATACAGTACATGATAATTACCTGTTTCACACTTCTTTAACCTAGCAAGTATTTAATCTATGGAAGATGCTTGGGACTACAATATTTAGAGTTCACTATACTGAAAACATATGTGCATCTTTGGAACAAGTCAAATTAAACAACTCCAAATTTAACCTTACAGATACAGGATTTTTCCTTCAATATAGAAGACAGAAACATTTTAAAAAGTAGCCTACCAACTTTTACATATATTTATCCCCGATGCCACACTTGGGCACTTTGCATGAAGATTCAAGTAGCATCCACAAACAAAAAACATTGTGAAATAGTACTAATTCCATACATTGACATTTCACTTAAAATCTGATTTTGTATTGCTCTTTCACATTTGCATTTAAGAAGTAATAAAATGTCAGCTTTAATCTAAATGAATTGAAAAGCATATATTCTTGAGGATTAGAACTGTGCCTACCGGCTAAGGAACAAAGAATAGAAAACAAAAGGTGTGAAGGCTCACTTACTCGGGAACTTTGTGAAGAGTTACTGCTATCACTATCAGAGCTACCTTCATCACTTGCCTGCACAGGATTTGGTTTTGTAGACTTGCCTGAAACCAACGGGGTCTTTTTAATTGAGACTTGTTTAGGCGAAGACTCCACAAGGGTTTGTCGTCCCTTTGACACAGACAAACATTTCTGAAAAATAAGTAAACAAACACAAAAGTTGTCAAATGTAGGGATTTACCTTGAATCCTTTGTAACATTACTGTGACTAAGTAAGATTGAACAGCTCATTAATTACTACCTACACTACACGGGTAAGGAGTATATCACATAAGTTGATTTGTATTCCTATTAAATAAAATGGGACTATGTATTTTAATTCATCGGGGAAAGACCATGTGTTAGTTTGACATGCAATTAAGAATTTCACTGTTCTCTGTGCACGTGACAATAATACTACCAGAGTAGCAGTATAATGGCTGAAATAGTAGCGATTTGAGTCACATTTGCAGAGGCTTGTTAACTAGGAAAAGGTCAGCAATTGAGGTGAAAGAAAATGTACATAATGTAACAACTCATGACCACTCATGGAATAAATTTGGATTGAAAATGGTGTTTGAAAGAAAATAATAAATGACTACAAACCACATGAATCCATTGAAATGTCCTGATTTTTTTCTTAGCACAGACTATTTTTGCTGAAGTCATTCAATAAAAAGAAAAGAGAAAGCAGAATATTTACTTTTTTTGTTCCCCCTTAACCTTCTTGGTGTTAAACCAGAGTCTGACTCAGGTTTGGAATTAGAAGTAATTACAGTTAAACCGAGTCAAACTTGACTGACGTATAATGATCTGCGTTACAGTGTTAAGCTTAAGTGACTCTTGGAACAGTATCCTGTTGCCATCAAGTGGATTAAATAACATCATACTGCAAAAAAAAAAAAAGAATATTTCTATGCATTTTGCCTCTCTAAATTAAGTAATTAATATTGGGGCGAAGTATACAAAAAAAAGGTGTAAACAAGGAGCTGAAAATCCAGGTTTAGAACAAACTGAAACATTAGCTCAATCAAGCGAAAATGATGACAATGTGAATTGGTCATCATACATCTGACATGGATAGTGGTACTGATGAACACGACACTGTACAACTGAACATCGTGATATGTCAGGTGACTTTGGTCACCTGAATGTTCTTTGTGGTGCAAGCAGGTCCTTGTCAAAAAGGCAAAATGATTGCAATCAAGTAGAAAGACAAGAAAGATGTTAGCGCCTTAAGCACTATATATAATGTAGCAACTGTCAATGTTTGTGTCAGGGGAAATGTGGCAGTCACTAAGCCTTGCACTGTGGTGGCCTACAATAGGACAAGGGGCGTCTTGCTGTTTTATTCTGAAACAGCTGAAAAAATACTGTAACAAACACATGCAAAGAAACACACTTCTACTGTCCCGACTGCAACACTGGGCACAGCGTAGTTGACAAAACATAAAACATGAAGGACGCTACATCAGTACTGCAGTGGTCATTAGAAATAACGTTCTTACTGTATTTATGTTGACATTTCTTGACAAATTTCCATGTTTCTGTTACACGTAGTAACATTTTTTTCTTGATAAAAAAAAAAAGAGCATTTCTGACTTGTTTTTCCTGGGATGAACATTTAGCATTTTGGAAGCAATTCTAAATCTATCTGACAATGACAATGAAACTGCACTGCATTTAAAGAATATTTCATGGAACTGTATCTTAATTCTCACAGCATTTTATCAGATACTTAGTACATTAATTTATACTATGAAGCATTACAGTCCCGTACTTATTTATCAATTTATATATGGTGATCCAGATCGTCTGGATGACTTTGATTTATGCGGGGACGATTCCAGTTCGGCACGAAGACGATTCTTCATGTTGTCAGTTCGCACACTTCTCGATGATCTGGGACTTTTCAGGTGATTTTCTATGTAATAAACAATTCTATGTAAAGTAATATTGCGTAATGAAAACTGCATAATTAGATCTGGACCACCCTATACTATGAAGCATTACTTAGTCATTAACCCCATAAAAGTGAGTAATAAAATATACCATCCTTACATTTTCTACACTGTTTATCAAGTTTGAGGTCTTAGAGGAGGGATAATCTACCACAGAGCAGAATCACACAGACATAAGAGCTCACATAGAAACAATAGAAATTCTAGTTAGTGATAGCATTCTACCTATTGCAAACCCTGCAGAATGCTTTATTAATGTTTTCAAATCTTTTAGTTTCTGAAATAAAAACAATTTGGGAATCATTATTAAAATCAATATTATCTTCTATTTAAAAGAGGGAATCACAATGCATACTTTTACTGGTGCGTTGTCATCACTTTTTGAAGAATTGCTGTCATCTGTTTTGGAGCTTTTCTTCTTTTTCGCTGTACTCTTCAGTGCTGTTTGACTTTGCGTAGCTTGTTTTGGGGTGGGCAGGAAAGAGAGACTTTTTGCCACCAAATTGCTGTTGACTTCTTTATTTGGTGTTCTCGACTGTAAATGGAGCTTTGGTATAGACGAAATGTTCTAAAATAAAAACCCAAATAAAAAAAAAAAACAAGCAAAATGCGGTTCAGCGACATACGACTTTGAAGACTTAAGTCATGTAGGATTAATAAAAGACTGCCATCAATATCGAACCCATAGCCATTAACTTGCACAACTGTATTGCTGTTAAAAAAAACAAACACCTGACACACCCATGCTAGCCGCTCATCTTCACTCTCCAAAGATTCACTTCTCGAAGTCTCTCCTTTCTTTTTTGTGACAAGATTTATCTGTTTCGCAGAAGAAGAGACTTTACTGAGGCCAGGTGTTGTTCTGACTGGTGACTCAAAGGATTCTGTCACACTACTGCCTTTTAACGTGCCAATAGGCTTCTGGAGAAAGAAACAAAAAAGTGAAAAGATGGTAGAAAGACATTTCCAAGTCAGCTTTACATTTGTCAGTGAGAAAATGACAATAAGAAAGGTGAGCCAGTGAATATACCTAGTACATCATGCCACCAGTGGAATCAGCTTTAAATGCAACCATCACTTCCAGCTTGGCCTAACTTAAGAGTTATTACTATTTTACTTTTGACTTTCAAAAAAACTACAAAGATCAGTATACAATACAACTGGTTACATTTTTTTTTAAATTTAAGTGGTGCAAGGGAGGTTTAAATAACTTACTCTGGGCCACATCATGAGTCAGATGCCTTAGCCACCACATAGCCCTGCCTGTCTATTAAATAGAAATACAGCTGACGTGAACTCAAAAAAAAAAAAACACTAATAAATACAATGTGAAGTCTAAAGGGGAAAGAGTTCAGCTTTGCAGCACAATTTCATGTAAAAATAAATAAATAAATAAAATCAGCAAGGGTATTAACCTGTACCATCTGGACTACACAATAAGCCTTTATTAAAAAACATCCCCGCATAAGCCAACTTTGAAAATAACTATTACAAAACATTTTTAAAATGTATGCAATCATAATTTAAGGAGTAATCCAAAAGCTGATTTGCCTATCATCCAGAATGATGATCTTAAGCGGCATGGCATGCTAAAGTTGCTGTTAGTTTGTTTTAACTGAAATCCAGCCTTAATCAGGCTTCTTATTTCTTTGTTTCCAAACACCGCAGGAGGGTCCAAAGCAGGGCTATTAACTCTCATTTTCACTAAATTCCTATCCAGTGTTAAAGCCCAAAGGCAAGAAGTGTTATTTGTGGAGGAAATGAAACTTGAAAGATCGCCGAGAGAATGCTGTATATCTAGAATGTCATTCCAGCCATCATCGTTAAAAAAACTTTTGAATTTTGTTTGCTTAATTAGGGTCCTTATATGTGCAATTCCTTGTGTCAACTTGTGCAGTATGTTAGCTTTGGCCTTCTCTCTCACTTTTGTAAATGTGTCTTAAGATCATTAATGCTTCTATACCAATTGCTGTAGGAACGGTCTTGTTTATTACTAATCACAGGATTGGGGTGAGGTATGATAATCCTAAAGAATAAGACATGGCAAGGTGGTAGTGGAGGGTATGTCGAGTCAAGAATCTTCTAGAAGCCAAAAACATGGCAGATGCAGCTGCAAATTACAGTACTGGCCAGTTTGTGTATGCATGGAACACAGCAAAAGTTTTTGTCAAACGCACCTCTGAACTGTTTCAGTTTGTATTTGATTTTGTAGTACTAGGGTGTTGTACCGTGTAAGCCATTATGAATGTAGTGAAAAGTCAAGCAAAATGACACATTTTATTGACTAACTAAAAAGATTACAATATACAAGCTTTCGAGGCAACTCCGGCCCCTTCTTCATTACATCTTGCCTGAAGAAGGGGCCTGCTCAAATGCAGGAATTACCATTAGATATTCAGAGATGATATTCAAGTGCTACATTTTTTACCTACCCATCACTAGACCGCAAGTTGCAAGACTTTTATCTACATGATTACTAAATGGAAAGCTTTTGCTAACAAATTCAGTGTTGCTTGGGATCTTCCTGTATATTTCTGCATTATACACTTGGTAACAGCAGAGGGCAAGCAAGAATATTATAACTCAAAAAATACTACAGATAGATTTGTGAGGTGGAGATACAACACAAATTATATTCAAAGTCTTTAATTCAAAAATAAACAGACATTGGTACTTACTGTTTTGGTTGCTGTAGAACCTACAATGGGAAAAAAAAATCAAAACACAGTAGTAAACAAACTGTACTAAAATAAACACAGATTCATAAATATCAATCTATCAATTTATAAAAAATGCTTATCCAGGTCAGGGTTGGCACAGCAATCCAAGAAATCCTAGATGGGGCACCAGTTAGTATTTGGGTACACATACACCCACACTCGCAATCACACTGAACAGAGCTAGATTAACACACTCATTTAAAAAGCAGGTATAAAATATAATTGGATGGAAGGATTATTTGACAAACCAGCACCACATAACATTCTCAAACCTGCTTAATCCAGTTTAAGGCGACAGGAACTGAAGACTACTGTGAAAGCTTTGGGAGCAAGGCATGAACCAGTTGTAGATGAGAAACCATTTCTTCACTGGGATTATTCCACAAACCAAAAAAACTTACAGCAAGTGCAATCTTTATGCAGGCATTACTCTGAAGCTGTGAAGCAGCAGCGCTATCCATTATGCCACTATGACTCCCAAGAAGTAAAATGTGCTTTATACACAAAATGAGTTTTAAAAATGCAATATGACTAAATCTATTGAGCTTGCCGAACAAAAAAAATATCTCAAACCCATGACTCAAGGAAACTGTAAAGGTTACTAAAGGCTATGTCAAATTATGTGACCTTTCCAGCTATTTTCAGTCACAGCTTATGTTTACAGTGGTGTGAAAACCTATTTGCCCCCTTCCTGATTTCTTATTCTTTTGCATGTTTGTCACACAAAATGTTTCTGATCATCAAACACATTTAACCATTAGTCAAATATAACACAAGTAAACACAAAATGCAGTTTTTAAATGATGGTTTTATTATTTAGGGAGAAAAAATCCAAACCTACATGGCCCTGTGTGAAAAAGTAATTGCCCCTTGTTAAAAAATAACCTAACTGTGGTGTATCACACCTGAGTTCAATTTCCATAGCCACCCCCAGGCCTGATTACTGCCACACCTGTTTCAATCAAGAAATCACTTAAATAGGAGCTGCCTGACACAGAGAAGTAGACCAAAAGCACCTCAAAAGCTAGACATCATGCCAAGATCCAAAGAAACTCAGGAACAAATGAGAACAGAAGTCATTGAGATCTATCAGTCTGGTAAAGGTTATAAAGCCATTTCTAAAGCTTTGGGACTCCAGCGAACCACAGTGAGAGCCATTATCCACAAATGGCAAAAACATGGAACAGTGGTGAACCTTCCCAGGAGTGGCCGGCCGACCAAAATTACCCCAAGAGCGCAGAGACGACTCATCCGAGAGGTCACAAAAGACCCCAGGACAACGTCTAAAGAACTGCAGGCCTCACTTGCCTCAATTAAGGTCAGTGTTCACGACTCCACCATAAGAAAGAGACTGGGCAAAACGGCCTGCATGGCAGATTTCCAAGACGCAAACCACTGTTAAGCAAAAAGAACATTAGGGCTCGTCTCAATTTTGCTAAGAAACATCTCAATGATTGCCAAGACTTTTGGGAAAATACCTTGTGGACTGATGAGACAAAAGTTGAACTTTTTGGAAGACAAATGTCCCGTTACATCTGGCGAAAAGGAACACAGCATTTCAGAAAAAGAACATCATACCAACAGTAAAATATGATGGTGGTAGTGTGATGGTCTGGGATTGTTTTGCTGCTTCAGGACCTGGAAGGCTTACTGTGATAGATGGAACCATGAATTCTACTGTCTACCAAAAAATCCTGAAGGAGAATGTCCGGCCATCTGTTCGTCAACTCAAGCTGAAGCGATCTTGGGTGCTGCAACAGGACAATGACCCAAAACACACCAGCAAATCCACCTCTGAATGGCTGAAGAAAAACAAAATGAAGACTTTGGAGTGGCCTAGTCAAAGTCCTGACCTGAATCCAATTGAGATGCTATGGCATGACCTTAAAAAGGCGGTTCATGCTAGAAAACCCTCAAATAAAGCTAAATTACAACAATTCTGCAAAGATGAGTGGGCCAAAATTCCTCCAGAGCGCTGTAAAAGACTCATTGCAAGTTATCGCAAACTCTTGATTGCAGTTATTGCTGCTAAGGGTGGCCCAACCAGTTATTAGGTTCAGGGGGCAATTACTTTTTCACACAGGGCCATGTAGGTTTGGATTTTTTTTTCTCCCTAAATAATAAAAACCATCATTTAAAAACTGCATTTTGTGTTTACTTGTGTTATATTTGACTAATGGTTAAATGTGTTTGATGATCAGAAACATTTTGTGTGACAAACATGCAAAAGAATAAGAAATCAGGAAGGGGGCAAATAGTTTTTCACACTACTGTATATAATCTTAGGGAGTCAGAGCCAGACAGTGGTGTGCTCTAGTGTAGCTGGTCGCATAATTTAAAAGGCCCAGCAAACTCACTCCAACTAGTCTGTGACTCACCCCAGCAAAATCAAACAGGTTTCATTTTGTCTTTAGTCGCTGTGGCAGGCTCTGTATGTATAATAGATGGCAACCAATAAATACTCGAAGAAAAAGGAACACTTCACAAACTTATCAGAAGCATGTCTGTCACATGTTTTACTTACCATAAAAAATAAAAAAGAAAGAAGAGAAAAAGGGCTGCGATAGCCCTTCATACAGCAGTGGTTACATCAGGCAGCGCGGTGTTGGGTGGTTGGCGTGTGATTGCTAAATGTGACCTGGGAGGCAAGTTTCAGGTGAGAAAATCGACATGGTCAAACGATGCAAATGACAACTGTGGCCAGCCATTCTGACATACCCTGTGACTAGAAGCCATGTAATATGACATCAGGTTGAGGTCCCCGATACTAACTAAAACTGTAGCATAGTCTCGTGTGGAGCAATTCTAGTTGCAACATTTACACAAAGGATTAACGGTTCTTGAAATCTTAACTGAATGTGCTACTCAGAGAGGGAGTGCATTAAGTGTCACATTGTGAAGTTGGAGTGTCTTTAAATCAAAATGTATCTGAAAATCAAGGGGAAAACCAAACTAAAGATAAAGAGTGCAAATGACATCAAGTATATACAGGAACAATCATAATAAGAAAGCAAAACTCTGCAAAACTGGCATTCTGTCCTTGGCTCTCTATAGAGAACACCCCCTCATCCCCACTGCAGTTGCCTTGTGAACTCACCAGCCCCTTTAACTGCTTGTGCTTCCTCTTCACTTTCTGAATCGGTGCTATCACTCTCGGAGCTTTCCGCCTTCTTACTGCACTCAGTAGGCTTTTTTACAGGAACGTTGGAGGTTTTAGTAAGTAAACCAGACTTGCTGGAGGCTACGGTGGAAACCTTTGCTGGGGTAGATTTGTTCAAAGTAGTTTTGGAGGTGGAGGCTGGAGATGATTTTAATGAAACAGGTTTGGCATCTGAAGCTGAAACTTTTACCTAATGAGGAGGAAAAAAAAAAAAGAAACATAAAAAGGAACAAATCTTCAGGTCATCTGAATTTTCTGAAGAGGATTCAATGACAGCCTAAAGCATCTCAAACTATTTTATTTCATTAATTCCTCTAATTGGCTACATGAAATATTCTGATACGTGGATACAGAAGCTGTTAAAAATCTTGATACAGGCCAGTAAACTCATTGTATCTAGATGTGCAGGTGACAGAGACCCACCAGCTCTATCCCTCTATTCCTACTGTGGAAAAAATGGAAGTGTATGATTTACATCAGTGAACAGGACAAGTCCAGGGATATGTTTAGGTGTTGTGCTCTTTAAATGCAGCTTAAAATTAAATGATAGTTTGAGAGTTTTTTATAACCATCTTTGACAATGTAAGTGAGTAGGCACATTGAAAGATTACCAGACCTAACAGAATACATATATGTTCAATGCTAGTAATACATTTATAAATGGCAGACAAGTACAGCTCTGTTTCCACATGAAATGCTATTTGGCCATTTGCTCTGTGTCTGTGCAAGTTTTCCTCCAACAAATCGTACAAACATGCATTCTGAAATGGACCAACTAGGTCTGACAATGTATTGTGTAATTTTATAGAGTTGGGAAAGGCGCCAGACTGAAGGATTGAGAGTGGACACTGGAAAATGGAGCACAGGTGAAAAAGGGATCTTTGATGGGTATTTAGAAATATGACAAGTTAGTAATAAACCAACAAGACAAGTTGTTCAACCAGTGCAATAGCAGCCGTTCTTTTGTCATCAAACCTTGACATTTACAGTATAAGCCTTACGAGTCTAATAAAAAGTTTGTACAGATTTTAATCTTTATATATAATATGCTACTGTGGCTGTCCGTTTGTCTGTCCAGGATTTTAAATCACCTGTAGCTCGCAAACAATTTGACCTGAAATTTGGTACACATACAGGTATACTATGTAATGTCTACTATTCACGTTTGGGGTGATGATTGACCTCCAAGGTTATTCCTCTTTTTATTTTATTGTAGAATCAACTCTCAGCAGCAGTCAGCAGGGTGGCCGTGCGACACATATGCACGGGCACCGTTCTCATCCCTACCACGTTCGCCGTCACTTCCCCTACCTCTTCATATCTTATGAAGTGCCAGTTTAAGTGAAAAGTTAATTGCAACAAATACACTGTCAATCAGTTTTAACGCAAAAAGATGCTGACGAAGGAAGAGAAAAAGTGGGCCGCTAGGGTGGAGAAAAGAAGAGCTGCTCAGGAAGCAGCAAACGCATCAACCTCTGAGTAAGCGAATGCTAAATGTACAGAGAAAGAGGATGAAAACTATGAATGCTCAAGTTAAGTCTATTCACTGCATGTTATCGGGCAGTGCACCATTACTGGTTTGTACATAATGCGTTTCTGGCAGGACCTTGGGTTGGGCCGCTCAGAGGTTCCTTTTGAGCAGCATATTGCCAATGGGCTGCCATTTGAATAGACCGGGTTTAGGGTGATTTAAAGGATATGCAGTACTCTAATTATCTAGTACTACTTATAAAAAAAAAAACAAAAAAAAAAACTGACTTTGCACTTTCAGGAATGCCAACTCCAATTTAAGATGTAAATATGTTTAATCTATTTTCTAGATTAACTATATTATAACTTTCATGTATAATCTACTGTACTCATTTTATATATAAATGTTGATCCTAGGGCGGCACGGTGGCGCAGTGGTAGCGCTGCTGCCTCGCAGTTAGGAGATCCGGGTTCGCTTCCCGGGTCCTCCCTGCGTGGAGTTTGCATGTTCTCCCTGTGTCTGCGTGGGTTTCCTCCGGGCGCTCCGGTTTCCTCCCACAATCCAAAGACATGCAGGTTAGGTGGATTGGCGATTCTAAATTGGCCCTAGTGTGTGCTTGGTGTGTTTGTGTGTGTCCTGCAGTGGGTTGGCACCCTGCCCAGGATTGGTTCCTGCCTTGTGCCCTGTGTTGGCTGGGATTGGCTCCGGCAGACCCCCGTGACCCTGTATTCGGATTCAGCGGGTTAGAAAATGGATGGATGGATGTTGATCCTATGAGTTTCGAGAGTCACAAATGAAACAGCTTTCCACAGAATAACCATTAGAATAAGGCTTTAATAGCTTTGTCACAAGACACTCTGCAAAGGAGGATATCACCAGTTATGTCAATGAAAGTTTTTTCAAAGATGCAACCATTTGAAAACACTACATTACTCCCCCTGCCCCAAAGCCTGCCATAACTGCAGGTACTACTATAGAACAATATCTTTTTTCCCAAAAACCTAATTGCTTCTACCAGATACTTGCAGCGTGGTCACTGGTGGAACATCCAGTATGAAAAAGAACTATTATGTGGCAGACATGTATGAAAATTTTTTCATTTTACTCTACGTGTGACTATCAAGTTTTATACCACAATTACCCGAGTATCTATACTAATAAAAGGCAAAGCCCTCACTCACTCACTCATCACTAATTCTCCAACTTCCTGTGTAGGTAGAAGGCTGAAATTTGGCAGGTGTATTCCTTAGACCTTACTTACAAAAGTTAGGCAGGTTTCATTTCGAAATTCTACACGTAACGGTCATAACGGTCGACAACGTCCGCCATGTTGAACTTTCTTATTTATGGCCCTATCTTCACGAAATTTGGTAGGTGGCTTCCCTGCGCTAACCAAAACCGATGTACGTACTTATTTCGGTGGTATGACGCCACTGTTGGCCGCCATATTGAACTTTCCAACGTCACTAATTCTCCAACTTCCCGTGTAGGTAGAAGGCTGAAATTTGGCAGGCTCATTCCTTACAGCTTACTTACAAAAGTTAAGCAGGTTTCATTTCAAAATTCTGCGCGTAACTGTCATAACGGTCAACAACGTCCGCCATGTTGAACTTTCTTATTCATGGCCCCATCTTCACGAAATTTGGTAGGCGGCCTCCCTGCGCTAACAGAAACCAATGTACATACTTATTTCGGTGGGATGACGCCACTGTCAGCTGCCATATTGAACTTTCCAACGTCACTAATTCTCCAACTTCCCGTATAGGTAGAAGGTTGAAATTTGGTACTTATTTCGGTGGTATGATGCCACTGTTGGCGCCATATTGAACTTTTCAACGGTCTTTGTTACTTATGGGCCCATCTTCAAGAAATTTGGTACGCGGGTTCCCAACACTAACTGAATCCTACTTACGTACATATATACGTCCATAGCCTGCAGCTCAGTCACCGTGTGAGGCGGCGTTGGGTCCCTCATACCAGCGCCTCCCACGTTGTTGGCTGCCTGCCTGTATAAGGCCGTCCATCGCTCCAGTCTCTACATTCCCTTCCTTGCTTCGCCACGGGATTCACGTCTCCCTGCTGATAACTACAGCCTTTCTATTTAATCCACGGCTTCTCCATTGTTTTATTATTCATTTATTACGATTATAGTTATTGTGTAGGTATTTTAGACTTACTTTACATTGTTCAGGTACCCATTTCCTTTATCATTCCAACCGTACCCCCATTAACATGTCTATCAAGGTGATCACCGTCGATCAAAGAACTGTCACTTACCGAGTGGTCTCCATGCCCGGAGATGGCACCTGCCTTTTCCATTCTCTTTGTTACATATTGCACGGCCATATCAGGCTCACTCTTGATATCCGGAAGAACATTGTGTCTTATGTATTGAATGACTGGGACAGGTTCAAGGTGTGGACTGATGACGGTACAGGAGATAATTATACTACACAGGAGCACTAGAATAGTGAAATGCTTAAGCCCTTCACCTATGGTTCTGCATGTGAGTTGATGGCTGCCGCTTAATTGTTCGGTTGTCGCTTTCAAGTGTACTGAAATGGCCAAATATTTTACACCTTTCGACAACCGCCAATGCCTCTTAAACATCTTAGATTGACAGGTGACAATTTCAGTAGTAGACACTTTGATGTTTATGAATGTTTAAACTCTCAAAAGCTGGATGTTAAGTTATCGATGAAACTGGTTGTATACTTACAACGCTTGACAGATGCCGAATGTCTCTTCAACACTACAAATACTGACGTAATTGAAACAAACCATGAAACTCAAACCGATTATGAGAGCAGCAATCCAAGCTGTAAGATTTGAAACAAGATTACTGTTCACATGGCCAACTGTACGTTGCATGCTCAAGAGTAAGCTCAGCGCACAGCTTGGTCATATTACAACCAGAGGGCCAAACTCACAATGTGGTATACAAAGAGATCCTCAACAAATAACTATTGGTATATTTTCCCTCAGTTTAAAAAGGTTTAATTTTCTTCTTAATAAAAATTTTAAGGCAGTACTTCGCCGCTGCAAAGCGCGGGTATTTTGCTAGTCAGTAATATTAGACACTCAAAGAAGAAGAAAAGCTATTCTGAGCAGTACAACAAATCAGGCAAAGAAAAACAAACATCCATATATTTTTGAACGCACATTCTCCAGTATATGGTAAAGAACAAGTACATGTACTGTATCTATTCAGCAAAGCTGACATGACATGAACAAATTGTAAACTGGAAATCAAATACTCAAAAGCAACACAAATACTTTCAAATTCATTTGTATAAGGCCAACTCTGATGGAGCATTTACTCTAAAGAAATGCTGTTAAACTGAGCTAAAACTGAAAAAAACTGCAATTAAGTAATTTACATTGCTGGAGTTCCTTTGGTTGCAAGTAAAGAAGCAGAAGCAGGCAAGATTTAAACAATTATGCATTTACAAACAATTATACAGAGCTTTTACCTTTTCAGATAGATCATCTTCCGAGGAGGAGTCTACATCTGAGGCCTTACTGCTGTGTTTCAATTTCTTCCCCAAACCTTGAGTGGGTGCGGTTTTCCCAACAACCCTGGCACCTGCAAGATCATTTAAAATCGACAGAAAATAATGTGTTAGTCAGTAAATTACCGCCTGTTAAAATACTTATTAGGATGACCCGAGACGCAGGCATTTATTCTAAGTAAAAATAAACCTGACCATTTTGAATCCTGCAAACTAGTTACCTCTTGATGCCCTTTTCAACTATCAACTCATACTAATAGCACATACCCAGCTTCAAACCAAAGCCAAACTGAGTGTTCCCGAGGCGAAATTAGAGATTCTGCTATGTATCTGTGGAGATAAAATAAATATTTTCAGTTGCTGTCTGTGAGATGCAATGCTGCTTTTAGTTGGTCACTGGGTTATCTACTTAATTTATAATTTGCAGATACACAGCATATATATTTATTTCTCTGTATATTTTAGTTTATTTGAAACACTTTAAAGATAACTTTTCATTAACTACAATGCAACATTTCCACCTCCCAAACCTGTAGCAGTAAGGGCTGTGATCATATACTGTCAACAATCAATCAATCCTACACCATTATTGGATGTATGATTATGTGCTGCCATTACATAATCTAATGTATGCTACCTGCAGTGATCTAAATAAATACTTGCAGTAGCTGGGAAGTACCATGCACAGCTTAACCTGAATTTTCTGCATGAAGACAAGATGGGCTTTATGAAAAAAGTCTGCTCTGTGGCCACTGCACACAAGCAAAAACAACAGAGACATTGATCTTATGCAGATGTGACTTCTAGTCTCAAAATGGTTTTTCAGATCCAGGTTTGTAAGAGGTTACGAAGGCTACAAAGAAGTAGCTGAAAACCCAATTGTGACTCCCCTGCTTAAAACAGAGCACCATCTTAAAATATGTACGCAAATGTGTCAAGCAGAGTGAATCTTGAAAACACAACCATGCACATCCATCTTGATGCTGCAAAGGATTTTTACACCTTTGTTCCTCCCAATGTGAATACTGTTTTGACAGCCTGTGATTCTTTGATTCTGTAGTGATAATATTCCTGGCTTATAATCTAAAATGTATACAGGTAACCTAACCAGAAAATAGTATTTTTAATTCTAGAATAACACTGATGTTGGTTCTAAAAAAAGTGCTCGGATTTGTGCTATATTTTAATCTAGCAAACATATGGCTATTTACAACAGGAAAAAATCAAAACTGTACCTTCCTTTGAGGTCTTCTTAGTATGTGCGGTGTCCTTCTCCTCTTCCTCATCTCCTGAGGTTTCAGAGCTGCTTTTGGGATCACACACATGAGCTTTCTTGCTTGGTGAAAGTTCACCTTCCTTTAACTTTCTTTTTTTAACATTTTCAGGAGCACTATAAAAAAAAAATATTTATAAATACAAAAAATACATTAAGCCCATCTACACATACTGTAATGCACATCATATTTTTTATACTAAAATGGCATTCCCTCCCCTTTATTTATGACATCTAGGCAAACAAAATAAACACCCCAGTCTGTTGTTAAACACAGCACATAGGATTACAAAGTTAGTGATTGCTTCTAACTTGAGGTGAAAAAGAAAGCAACAAATTGGCTGTATTAAATGAGTTCTGAAAGGATTAAGGTTGAGTGTGACTAATCTAAAAATACAGGTGTGTTTATCAGGTGCACACAAACCATTTTTGCGAAACATTCGCTATGAAAAGATTAATTTTCATAAAAGTCGACCATTAAAGGAATATTCCATTCAAAATATTTAACAACCGTTATCTTGTGTTTGTAGCAAGGGTGGATATGGTGAGAAGTTAAGCAAAATGACCCCTTTTATTGGCTAACTAGAAAGATTACAATATAAAAATCGATAGATCGATAATTAATCCTCAAGGGGAAATTCACATACTCCAGCAGCAGCCTACTGATAAAAATAATATTAATTAAAGAGTGATAAAACACAATGCAAGTTAAAAAATGCAAGGAGAGAGTGTGAGGCAAGTATAACAGTCTATAATCTTGTGTAGTGTTAATGTTTACCCCAGGTGGAACTGAAGAGTCGCATAGTGTGGGGTCTGAACGATCTCCTCAGTCTGTCAGTGGAGCAGGATGGTGATAGCAGTCTGTCGCTGAAGTTGTTCCTCTGTCTGGTAATGATACTGTTCAATGGATGCAGTGGATTCTCCATGATTGACAGGAGCCTGCTCAGCTCCCGTCACTCTGCCACGGATGTCAAACTGTCCAGCTCCATGCCTACAATAGAGCCTGCCTTCCTCACCAGTTTGTCCAGGTGTGAGGCGTCTCACTTCTTTATGCTGCCTCCCCAGCACATCACCGCGTTGAAGAGGGCGCTCGCCACAACCGTCTGATAGAACATCTGAAGCATCTTATTGCAGATGTTGAAGGACGCCAGCCTTCTAAGGAAGTATAGTCAGCTCTGACCTCTCTTGCACAGAGCATCAGTATTAGCAGTCCAGTCCAGTTTATAATCCAGCTGCTCTCCCAGGTATTTATAGGTCTGTACCCTCTGCACACAGTTACCTCTGATGATCACGGGGTTCAGGAGGAGCCTGGGCCTCCTAAAATCCACCACCAGCTCCTTGGTTTTGCTGGTGTTCAGATGTAGGTGGTTTGAGTCGCACCATTTAACAGAGTCCTTAATTAGGTTCCTATACTCTTCCTCCTGCCTACTTGTGATGCAGCCCACGATAGCAGTGTTGTAGGCAAACATTTGCACGTGGCAGGACTCCGAGTTGTATTGGAAGTCCGATGTATATAAGCTGAACAGGACCGAAGAAAGCACAGTCCCCTGTGGCGCTCCTGTGTTGCTGACCACAAATGTCAGACCTGCAGTTCCCGAGACGCACATACTGTGGTCTGTCTGTAAGATAGTCCACAATCCATGCCACCAGGTGTGAATCTACTCCCATCTCTTTAAGCTTGTCCCGAAGGAGCCGAGGTTTGATGGTGAAGGCAACAGAGAAGTCCAGAAACATAATTCTTACTGCACCACTGCCTCTGTCCAAGTGGGAGAGGGATCGGTGTAGCATATAGATGATGGTATCCTCCACTCCCACCTTCTCCTGGTATGCGAAACTGCAGAGGGTCGAGGGCGTGGCAGACCTGTGGCCTCAGATGGCGAAGCAGCAACCGCTCCATGGTCTTCAGCACTTGTGACGTCAGCTTACCAGGACTTGATACCTTTGGGACTGGGGTGATGCAAGATGATTTCCAAAGCCTTGTGACTCTCCCCTGCTCCAGGATCAGGTTGAAGATGCGCTGTAGAGAACTCCCCAGCTCCAACACACAGGCCCTCAACAGTCGTGGCAATACTCTATCTGGACCTACTGCTTTGCTGGCACGAAGTCTCCTCAGCTCTCTGCTTACCTGGGCTGCTGTAATTGTGGGTGGGGAGAAGGATGGGTGGAGGATGTAGTACACTGAGGTGAGAGTGGGTTAGGGTGGTCAAGCCTATTAAAGAAGTTGTTCATCAGGTTTGCTCTCTCCACGTCTCTCTCAATGGTGGCACCCCGCTTTGATATGCAAGCTTTCAAGGCAACTCAGGCAAGATGTAAAGTTGCTTGCATATTGTAATCTTTCTAGTTAGCCAATAAAAAAGTGTAATTTTGCTTAACTTCTCACCACATCCATAATGGCTAACACGGTACAACACCCTAGTACTATAGCAAGGGTGGAGAAAAACCTTCAATTTCATATTTTAATGGAAACGGAGGTTACAAGGTTTTTTGATACAATGGGCTTCAATAAGAACTGGCAGTGGCAAATGCTGAACAGCAGCTAACAATATTGCAACATTCAGGAAAAAAATCTCAAGTTAGTTATGTTGCATAATGCATTATTTCTCAACCCATGGGTCACAACCTACATGTGCCTTGCTGGATTCCTTAGATGGGTCATCAGCTGAAGTTTTACGCGGTCTACTGATTGCAGATTTCAATTCTTCACCTACACAAATGGACATTTTGAGGTATTGAAATGAATAACACAAGTCCATTTATGAGCAGATGACAACCTATTATACACTGCACGCTTCATTAAACAAGCCAACAAACATGACGAGGTCCCTCCAATGCCCTTCCAACTCCTTATCAACCTTACAAGATTCATCCCAAAAACCTGAACCAAACAGGAATGTTAAAAGAACATACAACCCAGATTTTCTGGGGTATAGATTTATTTTTAGTGTGAAGTGTGCTAACCAGTAGCTGTTGTGAATTATGTGTGGTACTACCAAAGAAAAACATGAAGCTTTCAGCTATAAACACATTCAGAAACAAAGCAGGCTACTTACACAGATGCATCACTTTCAGATTTTTTAAATGAAAATCTTGAGGCGTCACAAAAAAACATTCTTGTGTTTATACAATAAGCCAAAAGGCACTCAAGTACCATCTTGTTGCACACTAAACTGCGAAATACAGGAAAGTGCATGCAATTGCAGAAGAGTTTGGCTTGCCTTTGTGCAATTGATGCATGCACTGCAATTGTAGATGAGTCAGCTGCTCACAAACTAAAACATATTCCTCCAGAGTACACAGGGGAAAGGATCCGTCACTCAGTATTTTAGAAAAGTAGTGGAAGGCAGCCATGCACGGAATACACTCGAGCTCTATATGTGCAAAGCATTCAGTCATTCAACTTAAAATCTTTTATCAGGCGCATTTATCTCATTTAAAATTGTCCAAAATGATTCCAGGGCAAGATTCAACCTGTGATCACTGCAATCAAGCTCCAGCCTTACTGGGCCACATCTTCTGGACATGCACCAAATTAACAACATTTTGGACAAAAATCTTTGCATGCCTATCAGACAGCCTTGGTGTCACAATCATTCCTAACCCATTAACAATTGTGTTTGGTGGACTCCCAGACAGCCTTAAAGTGGAGAAGAACAAAACAAACTGGAATTTCCTTTACTGCACTACTAGCACATATACTTAGCTTGCTCAACTGGAACAATCTCACCCCACCACTCTTAAGTCAGTGGGTAACCGATGTTCTATACTACTTGAAATTGGAAAAAATAAAATTCTCACTTAGTGGATCTGTTCAAAACTTTTTAAAAATATGGCAGGATCTAACCAATAACACTTTAGAATAAGCTTCCATTTCAGGGAAAAGGATACCCTTCTTTTTTTGCTCCTTTTAAGGTTGCTAGCTCCTCTCTCTTTCTCATGGGTGGGGGTCAAATTTTGCTTTGATTTGTTACATTTGTCTTGACTGTAAGGAATGTTATCTGTTTCAAATTAAACTCAATAAAAATATATAAAAAAATAAAACATATTCCTCTCTGCACTCTCTTCATTTTACATTAATTTCAAAAACCTGGAGAAAATAAGACAAGTCCAAGTTGGCAATAAAAAAGATAAATGGACACTTAATTTGATTCAGCATTAAACCACCATTTGTTGAGTTATTTTTGGATGAGTATTTTGTGTTTTTATCTATTATGTGTGCTGTATTTGCTAAAAATGCTGAATATGTACAGTAAATCCTTGCTATCTGTGGATTCTGTTCTCGCAGATTCGCTTATCCACTATTACAAAAGTGTAACTCATTTTACGACAACCATGCTCTACTTTCAGGTATTCGTGGTCATGCACAACAGAAAAAAAAAAAAAAGATTCCAAGAGGACAATTGCACAAAAGCAAAACATGACATTGAGCAATAACTGCTCTGTGATGCCCTTAGCATAGCGTACATGCAGCCCCTACAAATCTAAGTGGATCAATGTGCATCTACCTGGCATCAACAGGCGTGGGTAACCCGTTGAACCCCATTTATGATGGGGACTGGGGCTTGTATTTGTTCCTCATGAACAAGGAATACCCAGTGATTAAGTTCCTGCCCTTTGTACACATCACCCAACCAATTGGATAATATAGTGAGATCCTCGGATTGGCCTCCTGCTGCAGTTGCACACAGCCTGTGGTGGAGTGCCTAAAAGACAACTGAACTTGACTATAGAGGAAGTAAAAGTTTTAACAAGGTTTCCGTAGACAATCCTGTGGAAGAATCTTTACTAAGCCTCAGGTGATGAGAGCAGAGGGACAGTGTACCCGCCTGACGCCATCTCTCACTGCTAGTCCTCGCCTGTTGCCGGCGTCCAACCAGAACCTAACCTCATTTGTCAAATAGTATCAATGCATCAGTATCTGGAATTTCTGCATCCATGGGTTTATTCAGGAATGAAAGCCCAGCGTACTGACTGCATTTGTTGTTATATGTTAGTGTACCACTCATGGGAAAATGTTAGCTAGTTTACATTAAAATTACTGCTAATAAACATTATAGCTTCATTTTAATTTAACCCTGATATTCTGTATATACATTTAATAAAAATGTTTATCATGGCTCTGTTATCCGTACTAAACCCTACTTTCTCTGCTGTTCTTTTTCTGGTCTTCTGTGGTGGCAATCTGGGCCACCACCACCCGATCAAAGCACCGTGTAGTCCTTACATTGATGGGTCGAAGGCCATCTAATTCTTCCATGTGAAACCCGTAACCCATGAGGACTGATTGAGATCATTTATGTTAGGTAGAATGGCCGGTAGGGGCTGGGCGGTCTTGTGGCCTTGGAACCCCTGCAGATTTTTTTTTTTTTTTTTCTCCAGCCCTTTAGAGTTTTTTTGTTTGTTTTTTCTGTCCTCCCGGCTACCAGACTTTATTTTTTGTTACTTAGTATTGCCTAATCTTATTTTTATACATTTCTTTTTTCTTTCTTCATCATGTAAAGAAAGCACTTTGAGCTACATAACTTGAATGATAACATGCTATATAAATAAATAAAAATACGCTTTTTGGATCATATCCTTCAAATAAAGATCACTGACATTTTACACACGTGGACAAAATTGTTGGTACCCTTCAGTCAATGAAAGAAAAACTCAAAATGGTCACAGAAATAACTTTAATCTGACAAAAGTAATAATAAATAAAAATTCTATGAAATTTAACCAATGAAAGTCAGACATTGATTTTCAACCATGCTTCAACAGAATTATTTAAAAAAATAAACTCATGAAACATGCCTGGACAAAAATGATGGTACCCCTAGAAAAGACTGAAAATAATGTGACCAAAGGGACATGTTAATCCAAGGTGTGTCCACTCATTAGCATCACAGGTGTCTACAATCTTGTAATCAGTCAGTGGACCTATATATAGGGCTCCAGGTAGTCACTGTGTTGTTTGGTGACATGGTGTGTACCACACTCAACATGGACTAGAGGAAGCGAAGGAAAGAGTTGTCTCAGGAGATTAGAAAGAAAATTATAGACAAGCATGTCAAAGGTAAAGGCTATAAGACCATCTTGAAGCAGCTTGATGTTCCTGTGACTACAGTTGCACATATTATTCAGAAATTTAAGATCCATGGGACTGTAGCCAACCTCCCTGGACGTGGCGCAGGAGGAAAATTGATGACAAATCAAAGAGACGGATAATACGAATGGTAACAAAAGAGCCCAGAAAAACTTCTAAAGAGATCCAAGGTGAACTTCAAGCTCAAGGAACATCAGTGTCAGATCGCACCATCCGTCGTTGTTTGAGCCAAAGTGGACTTCATGGGAGACGACCAAGGAGGACACCATTGTTGAAAACAAATCATAAAAAAGCCAGACTGGAATTTGCCAAACTACATGTGGACAAGCCACAAAGATTCTGGGAGAATGTCCTATGGACAGATGAGACAAAAATTGAACTTTTTGCCAAGGCACATCAGCTCTATGTTCACAGACGGAAAAATGAAGCATATCAAGAAAAGAACACTGTCCCTTCTGTGAACCATGGAGGAGGCTCTGTTATGTTCTGGGGCTGCTTTGCTGCATCTGGCACAGGGTGTCTTGAATCTGTGCAGGGTACAATGAAATCTCAAGACTATCAAGGGATTCTAGAGAGAAATGTGCTGGCCAGTGTCAGAAAGCTTGGTCTCAGTCACAGGTCATGGGTCTTGCAACAGGACAATGACCCAAAACACACAGCTAAAACACCCAAGAATGGCTAAGAGAAAACATTGGACTATTCTAAAGTGGCCTTCTATGAGCCCTGACCTCAATCCTATTGAGCATCTTTGGAAAGAGCTGAAACATGCCGTCTGGAAAAGGCACCCTTCAAACCTGAGACAACTGGAGCAGTTTGCTCATGAGGAGTGGGCCAAAATACCTGCTGAGAAGTGCAGAAGTCTCATTGACAGTTACAGGAATCGTTTGATTGCAATGATTGCCTCAAAAGGTTGTGCAACAAAATATTAAGTTAGGGGTACCATCATTTTTGTCCAGGCCTGTTTCATGAGTTTATTTTTTTAAATAATTCTGTTGAAGCATGGTTGAAAATCAATGTCTGACTTTCATTGGTTAAATTTCATAGAATTTTTATTTATTATTACTTTTGTCAGATTAAAGTTATTTCTGTGACCATTTTGAGTTTTTCTTTCATTGACTGAAGGGTACCAACAATTTTGTCCACGTGTGTATCTACTCATTATGGTTCTGACGTCATCAGTCTACACCCCACCCTTGGTTCCTGCTACTAGTTGCACTTGATAGTGTGGCATGCTGCATTGCTTTCCTGATTGTATAATCACTGCCTTACAGTACATAGGGCATGCTGATGGGTGATATACTATATTTAATAATACTAGAAAGATTAAGGCTTTTACAAAGTATTAACAATCTTGTAAGCAAAAAAATAAATTGCTGAAAGAGAACAACCATTAAGTCAGCAATCAACAATTAAATAATTTTATCAGGTTATTTATAATTTAACATAAAATGATAAAGCTTGGTAAATATACACATTGTGTAACACTGGATTGGGTGTGGGGACTAATAATTTTGAAAGTTGGAGCAGATTACACCAACTATATATGTATTTTGCATATTTTCCTCTTTTTCAACTCCGATACAACAACAACAACATTTATTTATATAGCACATTTTCATACAAAAAAATGTAGCTCAAAGTGCTTTACATAATGAAGAATAGAAAAATAAGAGACACAGTAAGAAAATAAAATAAGTCAACATTAATTAACATAGAATAAGAGTAAGGTCCAATGGCCAGGGGGGACAGAGAAAAAAAAAACTCCAGACGGCCGGAGAAAAATTAAATCTGCAGGGATTCCAGACCATGAGACCGCCCAGTCCCCTTTGGGCAATCTACCTAACATAAATGAAACAGTCCTCTTTGTATTTATGGTTTTCACGGAAGGATTTGATGATGATGATGATCACGTGGACTTCTGGGTTTTAGTCCATCAATGCTAGGGCATCATGGTGCTTTCACCACAGAGAAACCGGAAAAAGAAACAGAAGAGAGAGTAGGGGTCATAGCCGCCAAGTTAATGAAACTCCTGCAGACTATATACGTAGGGTAGGAACTTGCTTTTACAAGTGGTTTCCATGGGTGGACAGGCAACCCTCTACTGGTAAGTCCACATCAGACAGGTATATGTGGAAATCTTTGCAACAACAAATTGTTTATGCTTTATGATGTCTTCCCAGTGGCACAAATGGAACCATAGAACACATGCCTCACCATCTCACTACTCATGACAATTTTAGTCATAGCAAGTAAGTTAAATCATTTTTCCATAAAGTATAAAATGCAATCAGGGAAAACAAAAGCTTATTTAAACATGAATGAAGTACCCTGTGGCATATAAGCCGGAACACACAGAGTAAATACACATTTACTCAATATTAACCTTACACTAAACAAACCTAGCAGCGTCATTATCGGCAGATTATAATGACTCACTATCTCACTGACACTATAATTTAATAGGGTGAGCAGATGTCCTGGTGACAAGTACAGTCCCAATTTCAAGCTGTCTGTCCTGATAAGTAACTGAAGAATATCAAAATATCCTTGTTTTAGCAAGCTGCCCATCTAATAAACATTTTCAGTGCCACAAACAGCACGCATGAAACTCCAAGGGGGACCATCACCTCGCCACTCCACCCTTTGATGTGGTCAAAACTCTGATGGGCAGCAACACCCACTTGATTAAGAACTTGTGTTAAATATGAACAACACTGTGAGAAGGATTGGGAAGCAAATTTAAAAAAAAAAAGAGTATCAGCATTTACTTGTTTCCATTTCAAGCACTTTTGTGGTATCATAAATATGTTTATTTGTGCAAGTTTATTGTTCTCATTCCTTGATGCTTCTTGGATGATAATGAGATAAAGGAGGCATTAAACAAGTGAGGGGAAGCTTTACATTTACATTTATTTGCTTAGCAGATCTTTATGGGAATACATGCTACAGCAGTGTTCTGGTCTGAGACTTTGGAAATCTGGTCACCCTATAATTTACCACATTCACCCGATACCCATAATGGTCCCTCTTGATTTAATAAAGTTTGCCGTTCACTTCTGTTATTCTCTAACATTTGTCATAACTGAATAAATTGCAATATGAAAATTACTACAGCCACAAAATGCTCAAGCCAAAGATGTAACTAATTTTTTTTTTTTTTAGTTTAGTTTATGTCCTAATACAACTGCAAGTTGTTACTGTGGGTGAATATGAAGTATGTATTTGTATTTATGTGAGTGAAAGTGGTTTCTGATGGACTAGAGTCCTGTCCAGGCCTCTTTTTAGCTTTTTGCCCAATCTTGGCGAGATAGCCTTTGGCCCTAAAAACCCTGAAACGAACCAAGAAGGTTGTAGATAGAACCTACTGAACTCAGTCTATTGAAGGCTGCACATCCCTCAAATGCACCTGAATGTTAATCCATGCTTACATTTTCTAACTTGATATGAAAGCAGTAAGCTAGAATTGATAGTACTTTGTGCTTTTCTGGGTACAACAACATAAAACTGAAAAAGCAACACATGCAGCAGTACAAAGATGAGCTGCCTGGTTTATCCTTAGATTACTCACTCTGAGACAGTGTGGGAATTGAACAACAAAGGAATTCAATTAAGGTTTTCAAAATTTTAAAGGAGTGTAACTTCTTGCCTTGTATCAGATGCTGCCAGGCATAGTTTTGAGCAGTACACAAAGCTATTATTGCAAAGGTAGAATCAAAATTTTGATGGATGTCCATCTAATATCAATTTATATAAAGATAACCTAACGTTTCAGTTGCTACCAGGACAATTTTTGAAATAGCGAATAGGACATTGATATTTGAAGCTGATGCATTTCACAAAATTACACTGTTTGAGCAACGTGGTGATGTAGGGCCAAGTGCTGTCACATCCCAGGTTCCACAATCCTAGGCTTAATTCCAAACCCATTTAATCTCAATACAGAGCCTCCCCATTCTCCCAGTTCCTGTGAGCGTTCCTCCTAGATCTCATATTACACTCACTGGGACATGTTCTTAGAACTACTACACCAAGACAAGACTCTCAAAACATACTCAATTCTTCATAGCATGGGTTCAATAAGATGCTGGAAACATTCCTTTGAGATTCTGGTCCATGTTGACATAATTGCATCATTCAGCTTTTGCAGATTTGTTATGCTGTGTGTGGGGTGACTGGGAAGACCAATAAACTCCTTGTCATGTTCATGAAAACAATTTTGAGATGACTTTTTCTTTGAGTCATGGTGCATTATCATGTTGGAAGTAGCCATTAAGAAATGGGTAAATTGTGGCCATGAAGAGATGCACATGATCAGCAACAATACTCCAATAGGCAGTGGCATTCAAGTGATGATCGATTGGGATTAACATGCCCAAAGTGTACCATGAAAATATTCCCCTACACCGTTATATCACCACCTCGCTCAGCCTGCACCACTGACACAAGGAAAGTTGAATGCATGGATTCATGCTGTTGGTGCCTACCATCTGTCGGACCAGTCTATGCATTTCCAGTCTTCATCTGTTCAGTATTGGTAAGCCTATGCCCAATGCAGCCTCAGCTTTCTGTTCTTGGCTGTCAGGAGTGGAACCTGATGGGGTCTTTTGCTATAATAGTACATTTACCTTAACTTTCAATGCTTTGAGCATTGCAAGATACTTTTCGGCTGACCACAGATGTACAGAATGGTACTCTTAGCCACTGTGCCAGCTTGAACCAATCTGACCTAGCATCAAAAAAATGTTTCTGTCCACAGAATTGCCACTTACTGGATGTTTGATTTTAGAACATTAGAACAATCTAGACGAGAACAGGCCATTCAGCTCAACAGAGCTCGCCAGTCCTATCCACTTGTTTTCTCCAAGAAAACATCAAGTCGAGTTTTGAAAGTCCCTAACGTATTACTGTCTACCACACTACTTGGTAGCTTATTCCAAGTGTCTTATCGTTCTTTGTGTAAAGAAAATCTTCCTAATGTTTGTGCGAAATTTACCCTTAACAAGTTTCCAACTGTGTCCCCGTGTTCTTGATGAACTCATTTTAAAATAACAGTCTCGATCCACTGCACTAATTCCCTTCATAATTTTAAACATTTCAGTCATGTCACCTCTTAATCTTCTTTTGCTTAAACTGTAAAGGCTCAACTCTTTTAATCTTTCCTCATAATTCAACCCCTGTAACCCTGGAATCAGCCTAGTCGCTCTTCTCTGGACCTTTTCTAGTGCTGCTATGTCCTTTTTGTAGCCTGGAGACCAAAACTGCACACAGTACTCTAGATGAGGCCTCACCAATGCATTATAAAGGTTGAGCAGACCCTCCTGGGACTTGTACTCCACAGATTGTGCTATATAACCTAACATTCTGTTAGCCTTCTTAATGGCTTCTGAACACTGTTGGGAAGTTGATACCTTAGAGTCCACTATGACTCCTAAATCCTTCTCATAAGGTGTACTCTCGATTTTCCGACCGCCCATTGTGTATTCAAACCTAATATTTTTACTTCCTATGTGTAATACTTTACATTTACTGACATTAAATTTCATCTGCCACAAATCTGCCCAAGCCTGTATGCTATCCAAGTCCTTCTGTAATGATATAACGGATTCCAAATTATCTGCTAATCCAACTATCTTGGTATCATCTGCAAACTTAACCAGCTTGTTACTTATATTCCTATCTAAATCATTTATATATATTAAAAATAGCAACGGCCCTAGCACTGACCCCTGTGGAACACCACTCTTAACATCGGCCAGTTCTGATGAGGTTCCTCGCACCATCACCCTCTGCTTCCTGTGTCTGAGCCAATTCTGCACCCATCTAAAAACATCACCCTGATTTTCATACCATTCTGAATAAACTCTAGAGCTTATTGTGTGCAAAAATCCCAGGAGATCGGTAGTTACAGTAATACACAAACCAGCCCATTTATAGCACCAACAATCATGCCACATTTTTTTTTTTCATATGCCTGATGTGAACATTAACCAAAGCTCCTGACCTTGAGCTGCATGATTTTTTTTTTAATTTGTGTTGCTGGCACATGATTGGTTGATAAGATAAGTGCAAGTATAAGCCCAAGCTGAGTGAGTGTCAGCTAACTGTTGGCGTTGTGTGGGCTCTGTAATGAAATGATTCCCTAATTAAAGTAATTTGTAGCACATCAATACGTAAATTTCAATCACTACATTACACTTGAGAAGCCTCATAGAATGTATTTCTTAATGTTCAAAATGTTCCTATTAAAACACACTGCTGACAACTGACTATTAAAATATTTATTAAGTTTGAAGTTGAACTTACTTTGCCCAGAACGAGTAGATGTCCTGCAGAGATACCACGTGCTCAAATAGGAGGGGCTGCAAGGAAAACGAAACAAAGTTAATGATGACAACGAGGAGGGACGGACGAGCTAACGAAACCAAAGTGTGCACAGGCAAACTGCATACCTTGAGACCGCAAACCTGCCTATGGTATATCTAATCTGATTACCAAACGTAAACTGTGAGGAAGAAAATCGCTCTGACAAGACCAGATGTATTCACATCAACCTGCTTCAGCCATGAGCACGCTGCGACTCCGGACCCGGTTAAAGGACCCACGCGCTTACTGCGACCCGATCACAGCGATCCACCAAAAGGTTGCCGTGATTTTTATTGCAAACAAATACACATATAAAACAAATGATTGTGCGCAATGTAAATCAATTCGGCAAATAAAGACATAACTTACCTGACTGCTGGGCAGTTTAAGCTTCTTAGCTGCTTTGTGATAACCGTTTTTGCTAAGATAACTGTAAATCAACTGCAGCAGTTCCAATTTTTTACCGTCTTCTAGGGACATGGTGTAAGTTAGCTAGTCCTTTTAATTAAATTACAACATTAAAATTCATTCTACCTATGAAACATCCCTCTGCACTGCACGCACACGTTTAACTCATCACCCAGCGGTCTGCTTCCGATTTCCTCTCGCTGTGCATTCTGGGATTTGAAGTTCGCTCCGAAGGAACGCACATCAGAAGTCTCATCCAACAACAACATTTACTTAGGGCTAAGTGCTAAATAATTAGCCCCCGCAACAGAAATGGAACATTTTCTTTAAATCCTGTGTAATATTAACAATATTGATCAAACCTTATAAAGTAAAACATTTATCAATGTAAAACCCTCCATTTGGTAAATTTTGGACTATGTACAAATCCCATAGATTGCTGTATCATAAATATATTGACAACTTGGGTTGGTCAGAATGATTTACCTCCATGTGAATTTTCCTGGAAAGAGATAGATAGATACTTTATTAATCCCAAGGGGAAATTCACAAGAGGTAGCATATTGAATTTTTTCAGGTTTCAAATCAAACCTGAACCCCTTATGACTTTTTTGCTCCAATCAATTAGCACTAAGCTCTACTAAATGGATTCAGATAAGCAGGGCTAGTGACACTTGAAGTCTTGATTGAGAGGCATGATTCTTACTTTTTTTTTTTTTGTAACATCTAATTTCACTATGCCAAAAACCAAATAAATAAGTCTGGACATCAGAAAGAAGGTAGTGGATGCCTATCTTAGGGGGTGTTTTGCTGATTGAGGTAGAGGGAACCTTCTTTGGAGTACATTTGATAATGAAGAAGGAAGATTATGTTGAAATTTTGAAAGATAATGTAAAGAAATCTTTTTCCAGTCTAACTTTGGGTCATCCAGCAAAATAATGACCCAAAGTATACATTGAAGTTGGTCTAGAACGTTTTAAAGGACAACAAAATTAAGGTCCTGAAGTGGTCTCCACAAAACCCAGACCTAAGTCCTACTGAGGATTTTTGATGGGAGCTCAAGGTCCATGCTTGAAAGCCATTTCATTTTGGGTAAGCTGGAGCAATTTGCCATGGGGGAATGGGTAATGATCCCTCAATTGGCATGTGCCAATCAGTAGGAGGCTGCTGTCTGTTAACTATTAATTGACAAAGAGCTAATAATTTTGGCCTTGCCATTTTTGATTTATTCTTATTTCAACTCATTGCATCAGTAAAATATTTTCTTTGCACTTTTATGGGATTTTGTGTTTATTCTTTGGGAAGTAATTCTCTTGTAAACACTTTTGGTACTGGTCACTTCATGATTTTGTTCCATTTCTACTGCTAGACTAATAATTGTGTATTTAACTGTGTATGGCAGATTTTCAAACTAGGGGAATGTAGCTCAAAGTGCTTCACAGCTAGAACAATGGGCAATAGAAAAATGTAATAAATATTTAACAACAACAATGTATATTTATATAGATATATGTAACCAAAACTGAATAATAGTACAGTATATCTATTTGATAACTGTAATTTGTGAGAAAAGTCATGTTAGTATAATGCAGTTCTTTCAGGAAGGCTTAAGTGATTAGTACATGTGCCCTGTTCACAGATAGTCAAAAGGGTGAGCTGTGTTTGATTTTTGAAGAGTACACTCCATATGTAAAATATTCAAAGAAGTCAGATGGTACTAACCCATAACTGAAAATTTCCACATATACTGTAGCTTATTGAATATGTAAAATGTGTGGGTATTTAAAATAGTCAGGAACCTTCTAGAGGCCAGAAGCTGTCTGCAAGACCAATACCTCCAGCACTCCGCTGAACCAGAATGCAGTCATCTGCATTCCCTACTGAAGAACTGGACGATGATTGTACTGTTCCAATAGTTTCTGTTTGGCCTGGATATGTTTGTATTAATCACAATACTGCAATGTATATTGGAAGTGAAAGCTGCATTTTTAAGCAAGTTATATATATATTTTTTAAAGAATGAGAAAACAATGACAAAAAATTGGGGTACCTTCCTGGTAACCCTGTATAATTGGACTGCAGAAAACAAAGAAAAAGCCTGCAATAATCGTGGAGGCGTCTTTACAGACGCAAGTTCACAACAGAACTGACAAAGATGACAGAACTTTGAGTCCTTCTGGCAGATGGAGGTGGATGGGCACCAGAAGTAACATCAGAAGTGTTATAGCTATCAATCATGAGCATGGGAAAGGTGCTATATAAATAAAATGTATTATTATTATTATTATTATTATTATTAATCATTGGGTTTGTGGAAGGAGGAGAAAAAGGCATTGGAACACAGTGGCAACCCCTTGGGCGGTGGTAGAATTGCAGTCACTAGAGCCCCCAGCTGTCACACACACGGGTGACATATATATACAGTGTATATATATATATATATATATATATATTGTGACAGAGGTTTTTCGCACCCTTGTACCCTCAGACCACACGTCAGACACCAGATAAAATCCAATTATTATTTATTATAATAATAATGTGCACAAAGCACGCTCCTCTCCACAATTCTCAATAAACAATCACAAATAACCAATCCTCCACTCCCAGACGCTTAGCCACCCTGCCTCCCAACTCAGCTCACCGTCCTGGGAGCTCCCACAGTCCTTTTATATTCCCCGACCCGGAAGTGTTCCCAATCCAACAGTCCACAAGTCCTTATTCCTTCCGGGTCAGGGTAAACAATACTTTTCTCACCCCGGAAGCCCGTCGCTCTTCCTATGACGAACTTCCGGGTCATAGGGCACGAAGAACTCTTCGGTCCTCCCTGCAGCTCCCTCTCGTGGCCCCCATGGCATCCAGCAGGGCGGTGCATAAAAACTCCATTGTCCATGATGCCCTTCTGGTCTTCTGGGGACCTCCATGCTGCAAGGAGGGCTCCACCTGGCGGCTTGGGGGTATTGGCTGGGGTACATGGCCGGCCATATCTTACAATATATATATATATATATAATATGCTATGCACTGAAACACTGTTAACACAGGCAGGGATTGGTTGATCACCACCAGTGCAGCTGCATGTTCACCATGTAATGTGTCTGTCACCCACTCATTGATGTAGAGAACATATATATCCATCCATCCATTTTCTAACCCTCTGAATCCGAATACAGGGTCACGGGGGTCTGCTGGAGCCAATCCCAGCCAACACAGGGCAAAAGGCAGGAATCAATCCAGGGCAGGGTGCCAACCCACCGCAGGACACACACAAACACACCCACACACCAAGCACACACTAGGGCCAATTTAGAATCGCCAATCCACCTATATATATATATATATATATATATATATATATATATATTATATCTTCTTTTGTACCATACTTCTCTCATCTGATTATTTCCACCATAGATACTGAAGGGGTATATATACAGGTTCAGGTATGTCCTGCATTTATAAAAATGAACACATTCCCAGGGACCCAGCGCCCCCTGCTGGAGGAAACATAATTCACATATCAGATGCCTCAATGAGCTTTAACAGGCTCTGTTTAACAAACCCACCATCATTTGACTCTCTACAAAGACAGGAAAAAGGGAAGAAATTTTAGGAAGTGCATTTCAAAGAGAGATCCCTGTCCCGGTGGGTGGGTCAAAAGCAGAGTCAATACTAGACAGAAAACACTAATGTAGGTATACACTATATTATATTTTAAAAGTAAGGACAGCCTTGAAATGGGCTTAGTCTCAGAATGAGATGACTGCAATAGTTATACATCTTAATGATAGATGACTACATCCAGAAAAAAGAGTCCATCCCTTAGGCTTTGAAATGCTTAGTTCTAAGCAATAAGTAGAGTAGTTCTACTAGTAAAGAACATAAGAGAAAAATGTAAGAATTGTGCATTAAAAATGTTAGACATTAGAATGTTAACATTAAAATGAAATCCATCCAGTCAAGGCCATGTCCAATTTTCCAGACATGTACAGCCTCCATATTCATCTCCATCATGAGCAGCAGCAGACAGTGTGGACTGGGATCTGTGGAGAAATCCATCCTTGAATGTTCAGATAGTATGTATAGTGAACTGAAGGTAATAAGCCTGAGGTACTCAACTCTCGTCCTTGAGATCCAGTGTGGCAGCAGGTTTTTGCTTTAACTGAATTTTTAATTTGAATTATTTAATTATTACTAAAGCAATGTTTTTTGGGCATAGTTTTAGTGAACCTGTTTGTTACAATTCAGAACACTTAATTGCCTATTTAAGTTTTAAACTGCTGCATTTAGGTTTTAATTGTTGCCTGTTTTCTTAACCAGACATCAGTTAATAATAACATGTGTGACCAGTAGGGGGTGTTGCAGCACCCTAAACCTCAGACACAACTACAACAAACTGAGTCCCAGTACAATAGCAAGTATTTTGTACAAATACCTTTAAAAAGGCTTTGAAAGTCTTTTCCCCCTCACTCGTGAACAAGACCCCAAAGTATTAACTCTCCACTTGGAGAGGGCAGTCCACCTTTTTCCAACTGAGGACCATGACTTCAGAATTGGAGGTGTTGTTCCTCATTCTTGCCACTTCACACTTGGTTGCAAACTGCCCCGATGCATCATGGGGTTCACAGCCCACTGAAGTCAACAGGTCTACGTCATCTGCAAAAAGAAGTGACACGATTCTAAGGCCACAGAAGTGGATACGTTCCCCTCCTCAGCTGTGCCTTGATATGCTGTCCATGAAAATTAAAAACTGGATAGGAGACAAAGCACAGCCCTTGTGGAGTCCCAACTGTGCTGATGTTTTTCCTAGAATGTGGACACAGCTGTCACTGTTCCCAGTTAAAATTAGGGCAGATTTCAAAATCCTCCTTTTAACATATAAAGCATTAAATGGCCAAGGTCCGGCTTACTTGTCTGAACTTATCATGACTTACAAACCTGAGCGCACATTAAGATCTCAAGATGCCGGTCTGCTTAGGATTCCAAGGATTAATAAAATAACAGTGGGAGGTCGAGCTTTTAGTTACAGGGCCCCTAAACTGTGGAATGGTCTTCCTGCTTCCATAAGAGATGCCCCCTCGGTCTCAGCCTTTAAATCCCGGCTGAAGACTCACTACTTCAGTTTAGCATATCCTGACTAGAGCTGCTGATTAACTGTACATACTGCATCTCTGTTGTTAGTCATTAGCACTATAACATAAGTAACATGATAATTATATTTGAATACTAACCCTCACCTATTCTGTTTCTTTTATCGGTACCCAAATGTGGCCATTGGTGCCACGGCCCACCTGCCAAGTTGTTTGCCTGCCAAAGGTAAAGTCATCCCTGATGGAGGATCACAGGAATCATGGGAAAGAGGGTCCTTTCATCGGAGCAATGTTTCAGCCGTGGCATGGCCAAATGGAGATGCAGCTAGATGGATGAGGTCTCCAGGACTCTAAAACTATCCAAACCTAATTATGTCATATCATCTACTGTTAAACCGTACTTCTAAAATCTTTATTATTATGCTGTCTTAAGGAATTGTTCTGTTCTGTGTATTGTATTGTATTGTATTGACCCCCTACTTTTGATACCCACTGCACGCCCAACCTACCTGGAAAGGGGTCTCTCTTTGAACTGCCTTTCCCGAGGTTTCTTCCATTTTCCCTACAAGGTTTTATTGGGAGTTTTTCCTTGTCTTCTCAGAGAGTCAAGGCTGGGGGGCTGTCAAAAGGCAGGGCCTGTTAAAGCCCATTGCGGCACTTCCTGTGTGATTTTGGGCTATACAAAAATAAACTGTATTGTATTGTATTGTATTGTACTGTGACTATACAGGGACCGAATAGGCCTTAGTAAAGGCCCTGGAACCCTGTACTCTCCCAGCATCCAGGGCTGGGTAGCCCTGCTAATTATAGTATAAGCAGTATTTAGCCCATGCTATGCACACAATTGTTTTTTTATTTTAACCCTTAGAGGCATGTTTCCAAACCATCCATCCATCCTCTTATTAGCTAATAAGAAACAGGAAATAAGGAAATCACTTATTAGAAAATAAGTAACTTAATTATATATTTCTTTATTTTGAATTTCAAAAGTTACAAACCTTTAGGATAAGCGACATTCTGAGTAAAAACTTTGGAGCTTCTTGATAGTATTTTTCTTTGAATCACAGTTTTCCCAATTTGAACTTGGACATTTTTACGTGAAGCAGGTCTTGAGAAAGCAACATGCAGTTGCCCGTGTGAGAAGACAGAATCAGCTACAGAAAGTAAACTCCAACTTTTTGAAGAGTTTGTCATTGTGACTTGTTAATTGTCATAGGAAGTTATCGCCGTTTAAGTTGAAAAGGAATATCTGGACTTTGATAATCCAAAAGAATCTTTTGTGCATTTAATCGGTATTTTTTTCTATGTTAAATATAAAAAATCTATTGGCAAATATAGGTAGAAAAATGAGTAAAAATGAAATAAAATCACATTTTAAGTTGAAAAAAAAGGAATTATTGAGAATATATGTGGGTCAGACACCTTTATGGTTCTGACCGAGAATATTAAGAATGTTTTAATCACAATTCTGAGGTCACTTCTCCTGGAATGAAAGTGCCTTTTCTGGACAAAGATCCTTATCTTACCTTTTATTATATATAACCTAGCCATCCCCCGTGGCTCCGCCGGTGTAGTAGTGAAACAGGACAGCGAGGAGGGCCCTGCCTGGCTCCCCACTCCTGACGTCACGCTTCTCCCTCTCCTCGGCCTGCAACCTTTATCTTGGATTAGCACAAATATATCGCTCCTTCAAGTGAACTATGATTCTTAGCATGATGAGACAACTGGAATGTTCAACCAAAATATAGAAAAAACCCGATGTAACTCTGTTGAGTAGTTCTCTCTTTCACTAGCTAAGGGACCGTAAGGAGCGACCCCGAGGCTGGCACATGAGCGAGTAGGTCCCCGCCCCTCTCCCATCAGCCCGCTGTGTGTCTCTCAGATTTGCACAAATAAATCGGTACCACAAGCGAACTATGATACATAGAAAGGAGTCGCAAAATTAACTGGACTGTTCAATAAAATTATGGAAAAAAAACCCGATCCAAATCTGCTAAGTAGTCATCTCGTGAAAAGCAGACAGACAGACGTTGAATTTTTATATATGTATATATAGAGATTGTCACACATGTGCGAATGGGAGGCAGCTAATGGGCCTGATAATTCCACGCCAGACCAGGGGGTGGCGAGGTGCACTGACATTCTCTCTCTCAATCCTCTGCAGACCATTCATGGGAAATCCCACCGGATTCCGGCACATATGGTGACGTCATTTGCGATTCCGGCACCCATGGTGACATCACTTCCAGTTTCCTCTGGGAGTCTTCCATCCTGCCTACTACGCAGTGTTCATTAGGCTCCACACAGTGACTTTGTGTTTCCTGTAGCCTTCCACTCTATTTTGTGTCACTTTACTTACGCCTCTGTCACATTAGATAACTTTTCCAGAGATTTTCAGGCATAGCATTCATTTACATAATCTTAATGAGTCAGAGCCAGTTGGCGTTGCATTCTCGTGAAGCTAAGCACCTAATGTGACATGCCCAGTGACTGAGAACAACTAGTCTACAACTCACTGTGATAAAATTGTCTTTAGTCATTGGGGTGGGCTCTGTTTGTTGGAGAGCTGACAACAAATGAAAGCTCATCTAGAAGTACAATGCATAGAATGTAACAACAAAGAATAAGGAAAACAGGTGTTTTGAACCTCACAAACAGAAGAGATGTTCATCTTTATGATGTTAGGTGTCTCATGTATTTAAACAGAATGAAAAAAAGAGCCAAGACCACAACTCAACTCTCCACGTATTAACCCTTCATATACAGCACTAGCTTTGTGAGGGAGCTTTGGACCTGTTTGATGTCTCCATCCATCCTCTTCCACTTATCTGAGATCAGGTCGCAGGGGCAGCAGCTTGAGCAGAGATACTCAGATTTCCCTCTCCCTGGCCACTTCTTCTAGCTCTTCTGGGGGAATCCCAATGCTTTTCCCAGGACAGCCAAGAGACATATGGCGCTTTTCCACTGCATAGTACGGCACAGCACGGTTCAGTACAGCTCACCTTGGTTCGACTCAGTTCGGCTCGGTTTGCGTTTCGACTGCAGTTTAGTACCGCTTTAGAGTGGGCGGGATTATTCACGTGTCGTTATAGTTGCGCCGCCTCTACTGCCGTGACACCGTGGAACTTTTACAACAACACGCAGACAACGACAACACTTTAGCTCGACGACGCGCAAGGGTAAGCATCTAAAAAAAGCACATCACTAGCTAACTTTTATCACTGTTGCAAAGCATAAAATGAACTTAACTGCCAGTGTAACATTAAAATGCTGATTCTGTATATTACAGATCATCCACATTTTGCAAAAAAGTCGCCGCAACAGACCATCTGTTTGGACATTTAACCGTGCTTCAGAGTGGTGGGATGTTATTGTTCCCGGTTTTACAAACACTCAGTGGCTGGAGAACTTTCGAATGTCTGAAGAAACATTCATCCACTTATGCAACAAACTGTGTCCAGCGATGGAGAGACGGGACACAAACTTCCGCGTGTGTGTACCTTTAAAGAAAAGAATAGCCAGTGACGCAGTAATGACGATTTTCTCCGGCCAATCAGTGACCAGCAGAGTTTACACGTCACGTTTTGGTAACGGTTTGGCGCGCTTGGAACCTCGGCTGAGGTGGTACTAAAAAAAGGACCAGGTACTGTTCTCAGTGGAAAACCCCCCAAAAGTGAGCTGAACTGAACCGTGTCGTGCCGTACTATGCAGTGGAAAAGCACCATAAGTCCCTCCAGTGTGTCCTGGGTCTTCCCCGGGGCCTCCTCCCGGTTAGACATGCCCGGAACACCTCACCAGGGAGGCGTCCAGGAGGCATCCTGAACAGATGCCGAGCCACTTCATTTGACTCCTTTCTGAGTTTCCTCCGCAGGGTGTCTGGGCTTTCCCTCAAAGATAGGGTGTTGAGCTCAGAGTAGAGCCACTGCTCTCATGTTTTACAAACCATGACAGAATGGAAAAAAGAATTCTGCTCAACTTGCTGCAGTTGTCAACCCTTTGTACAGTAGGGGCTTTGTCAGGTAGCACGCTATTGACTGTCAGAAATCAGGGATGAGCACGTCTGTGCAGGACAGTTGGCAAGCAATCTCTAAATGTGACATGGGTTAGTAATTTTCAGTTGTTCACATTGACATGATGCAACCAGAGACTGCAGTCAGATAATCTTACATACTCCATGACTAGAAGCAATGTAAGTTGTGAGGGTTTTCTGTGGGTTAAACTTATACTGGATAATTAAATGAAGTTAATTATTCAAATGAAATTAAATAATGTGAAAATATTTTGTCTATTCAAAAATTAATTTTATTGTGCTTGCATGCGTGAGTGTTTCTTGCAGTGGCGTGGCACCCTGTCCTTGTGCTGCCAAGACAGACTGTTGTTCCCTGCCATCCTGAATTGGATTAATCCTCTTTGAGAAAATTATGTTATGTTATGCTTTGTTTTGTTGTCTTGCCCCTGTGTTGATGATATCATTCAGTGTTAAACTTCACTCTTGGTATCCAAGGATGCTTTCCTTTTACAGTATGGCACTACACACGAATCAACAGATGACTTGCCAGATCCCCTGTTATTTAAAACTGAAGGGCAGCAGTAAACCCTCTCTGTACTTTATTTAAGAATTATCAAAAGACAAGAAAAGATTAAAAAAAATGTATAAAGAGATTCAGGTTGCTGACTAAGCAGAGCTGTGTATGATTCCTGGTTCATGTTTTGTCAAGGTTCTCCCGATCAACTAGTTCTTGCTTGTTTGCAGAAGAAGATTGACACAATATCAGAAAAATATCAGCAGTTATACTTCACATTAAAGTTTCTGTGATGTGAAAAGTCCATCTGTCCATCCTTAATCCAGTCAGTCAGTCATTATCCAACCCTCTATATCCTAACACAGGGTCACGGGGGTCTGCTGGAGCCAATCCCAGCCAACACAGGGCACAAGGCAGGAACAAACCCCAGGCAGGGCACCAGCCCACCATAGGGCCCACACACACACACACCAGGGACAATTTAGGATCGCCAATGCAGTTAAGCTGCATGTCTTTGGACTGTGGGAGGAAACTGGAGCACCCAGAGGAAACCCACGCAGACACAGGGAGAACACGCAAACTCCATGCAGGGAGGGACCCGGGAAGCAAACCCAGGTCTCCTTACTGCGAGGTAGCAGCGCCACCGTGCTGCCCCATCCTTAATCCAACCTGCTTAATCCTGTTTAGGGTGGCAAGGGTCCGAAGCATACCTCAGCAAAATGAAGTTCTAGGTTAAGACCAGTCCTCAGTTGAGTGCCAGTGCATGGGCAGACTCATCAAGCAGTCACCTACACATGGACAATTTAGAATTGCCGTTTACTAAGAGGCAAAATGCAGAAACAGTTTTTAAACAGAGACCTGTTGTAATATGTAGACAGTGAAATAGCAAAAAGTGTGTGAGACCACCAAAATAAGACACCAGGGCAGGCTGGGGCTTTCACTGGCTAGCCCAGAAGTGGCTCACCCAAAGGTGGAAAGTCCCCAAACTACTACTTCCAGGCTTTTGGTCTAACAATGGGAAGCTTCCTTCTAAAGTTCAAATAACTACAAATGTCTCAGCATTTCCAACAAAGGAGATTAACCGATAAGACTTTGGCTTATAAACAAAAGTGCAACAGCAAAATCTTAAGAGTCTGTTAGCAAATAACGAATTATAGCAAAAAATGCTCAAGCCAGAAAGTCCCCAAACTGCTACTTGCAGGCCTAACAATGAGTAGAAGTTGCTCTCGAAGAATGTCTTGCTCCCATTCTTTATTTATGGCTCTGTTCTTATAGACAAAATTGTTAGTGAGCCCACTCCCTGGGCTTAGAAGCAACCCCACACATGAATGGTCTCAGGATGCTTTACAGTTGGCATGACACAGGACTGAATGTAGCTCCACTCACCTTGTCTTCTCCAGGCAATCTTTTTTCCGGATGCCCCAAACAATCGGAAAGGGGATTCATCAGAAAAAATTACTTTACCCCAGCAGTCCTTAGCACTCCAATCCCCGTACCATTTGCAGAATATCAGTCTGTCCCTGATGTTTTACTTGGAGAGAAACGGCTTCTTTGCTGCCCTTCTTGACACCAGGCCATCCTTAAAAAAGTCTTCACCTCACTGTGCATGCAGATGCACTCACACCTGCTTGCTGCCATTCCTGAGAAAACACTGCACTGGTGGTTCCCCGATCCCTCAGCTGTTCCCCCTCCCTCAACTTTAGGAGACGGTCCTGGCACTTGCTGGTGCCCTGAAGCCTTCTCCATAACAGTATTGGAAATGTTTTTTTTGGCGTTTAAGTTCATTTTCATGGCAAAGAGGGACTTTTACAATTAATTGCAATTCATCTGATCACTCTTCATAACATTCTGGAGTACTGTATGTGCAAATTGCCAATGCCGTGCAAGTTCACACCTCACAAGAACTCGCTCAAAGTTCAGTTCACACAGATTAAAATGAATAGATTCACGTTCATAGATTACCATTTCAATTTTGAACTAGTTCATATTCAGTTCATTTTGTGTTTTTTAAGGAGTGAGAATAAATAATAATAATAATTCACTACTCAAAGCGCTCAGTAATTGCAGGTTAAGGGCCTTGCTCAAGGGCCCAACAGAGCAGAGTCCCTTTTGGCATTTTACGGGATTCGAACTGGCAACCTTCCGATTACATGTGCAGATCCCAAGCCTCAGAGCCACCACTCCGCCTAAATGACCCTTGAGTTTACTTTTTTCAATTTTGCATGCTTTATATTAGCTTATTACAGTGTTCTTGAATAAAATACATTAATTATAAAGACTTTTTTATTTAAATACACTTTATTGAGCAACAAACTTGTATAACCTGTGACAGGTGACCGGAATGCTTACCCGGCCAGGACCCCCAAGGTATCAAAGGACTGGGGGAGAGAGTATTCTCAGGACAGTTTCTCCCCCAGGCCAATAGAGGGCAGCCCCCTTGGTTTCCAGTGGGGCCATGGGTTAAGGGCATGGGAGCTCAACCCTGTTAGAATCTATGGCCACCGCCAGGGGGTGCATGGACTTTTCCAGGGCCTTATTTGGTCGTGCTTCCGCCACACCTGGAAGAATGACTGGAAGAAGCTTGTTAGGCACCTGGAGTCTGTCCAGGTGACCTATAAAAAGGATCCGCCTCACTCCATAAGTTGGTCAAAGTCAGGAGGAGAGGACAAAGCTTGGGGAGGAGGAGTGGAGGAGTAGAGCAGTGGAGGAGGAAGGACTGACCGCAAGAAGGACCATTGTGTTGGTGACTTGTGCACAGTGTGTTCTCCTAAACTTGTGTCCTGCCTGTGTGCATCCAGGTTAGGGTGGCGATACTCCTCCTAGTGGCTGGTCAAAAAAGAAATTAAATAGATGCACGTATACATATAAATTACCGCTGTATTTCCAACCGTGTGACACAAATGGTGACTGTGGAATCAGCGTGTAGGTGAACTAACCGATTATACTGCCGGTAAAAATTTGTGTCACATATCGCATGTCTAACAGCCTAAAAGCCTAAGCGAAGCTTCACCGTGTGCTCGTGTCAGTGGGGGTGTGCTTCAGGTAGCCACAGACAGGGCCTATTTGATTTTACGTTATTTTTTCCGAATAAATAGCAAAAAATTCGTATGAAATAAATATTTGTAAAAATCCACTATTTGTGCTTTTTCGAATACCGTTTGCGGATTCGCTCCACTCCTACATTACAGAGTAAGGCAAAATGTTTAACCTGGACCTAAACCAGATCCAGAATGTCACATAAAACTAAACTAGTTCAAGTTCAAGTTCTTCACTTGCAAATACGTTATGTTAAGGTCACCGTTCTTTTGAACTAGTTCATGCACAAGACTCCAAACTGCCATCATAAAAAGTGAGGCAGTAAACTTTGTGAAAATTAATTTTTGTGTCATTCTCAAAACTTTTGGCCATGGCTGTAATATTCTTTTTGCACAGCAAAGGCTTTTTTCTGGCACACTTCACGTGTAACCTGCGGTGGGCTGGCGCCCTGCCCGTGGTTTGTTTCCTACCTTGTGCCCTGTGTTGTCTGGGATTGGCTTCAGCAGACATGTGGGCTGGCGCCCTGCCCGGGGTTTGTTTCCTGCTTTATGCCCTGTGTTGGCTGGGATTGGCTCCAGCTGACCCCTGTGACCCTGTAGTTAGGATATAGCAGGTTGGATAATGGACGGATGGACTTCACATGTAACTTAAACTTGTGCAAAACTCTTTCTGATTGTACTGTAGAAGCATGCAATATGGCACCAACTCTTGCAAGAGTTGCTTGCTGATCCTACAATTAAATTTTTGGGTTCTTGGAGACTTCTTTTAGCATCAGATATTCAGCTCTTGGGCTGAATTTTCTGGGCCAGCCAGCTCTGGACAAATTAGCAGTTGTTTGATGTCTACGCCACTTGTAGGCGATATTCCTTACGGTTAATCATTGATTTCAAATGATGTGGTGATCTTTTTAAATCTTTTACTAGACTCATAGGCATCCACAACCTTCTTTTTCACTCCATTTTAGAGCTTTTTTAATGCTGGCATGATAACACCACACGTTTTAATAGCAAAGAGAACACCAGGCCCTCAATATCTCTGACTTAAATAAGACAGGGTCTACCTGCATTCTCCATAGGGAGGTTCTAATCATTTGGCACCTAATCTGGAACACTTGTTTCCAGTTTGATGGATCTGAAGTGGTGATAAATGTAGGGGTGTGCTTACTTTCTCCATGTGACAAATTAGCATTTTTGTTAAATTTGTATTATAAGAGTAAATACGCCATGTTACTCTTATGTGTCATTTGTTCAAGTATATCACCTTAATCTGTAGGCACAGATCTAATGTTTATCTGTTGTCAGGGATGCCAGGGGCCATGACCCGGCCGGGACGCCAGGAGGGACCGGAAGAGGGTCAGAGCCCTGCCTGGATCACGTGGGGTTTGCCTTCCGGGTTGCTTTGGGGGCCACGGGTCAAGGGCATGGAAGCCTTTCCCCGTAGGGGCCCGTGGTCACAGCCAGGAGGCGCCCTGATGTCTTGGAGACTTGTTGCCCCAGCACTTCCTGGTGTGGCGAAGATTTATGACGACGCCTGGAGAGCAGCCGGGAGGACAGCCGGCACTTCCGCCACGCTGGGGTGTGGCTAGAGGAGGAATGCTGGGAAAACCTGGGGCTCATCCGGGTCCTCTATAAAAGGGGCCGTCTCCATTCATTCGAGGCTAGAGTCGGGTGGAAGGAGGACGAGGCAAGAGGAGCTGTGGAGGCGGCCTGAAGACAAGGCATTGTGGCCAGGACTGTGATTGGTTTGGGGTTTGTGCACGTGACTAGGTCTGAGTGACCACTGGACTGGGTCTTTGTGACCATTATATTAATTGTAAATACTGTAAAATAAACGTGTGGTGGTTTTAAGACAACATGTCCGCCTGTCTGTGTCTGGGCCAAGTTCACACTGTTCAAATATGTTGAAAAATTTCCACAATTTCCAGGGGTGCATTTATTTTTTCACATGACTGTAAATACCAAACAGGCAGAGATCAAGCGAAAGATTTAAACTGAGATTTCTGGAGCTGTGAGACTGAAGTTCTAACCAGTGAACCACTGTGCTGCTCCACCTGTTAAAGTTCCTATTTGAACAAAATATTCCATTCAATTCATTTTTGCTTAGAACTCTTCACTGAGTCCATTAAGTGAAAAAGATTAATATAATAAACGTACTTGAGATGAAATGTGTTTCACATAGCTATTACTTTTTTAAGGAAACCTGTCTTGCTGATAGTAAAAGGTACCATATAAAACAAAGATTGATTGTAATATGATCTGAACATTAGGACCCTGGGAGGTAGATGCGATACACAGAGGTCCTTCACTTTGCCATTAAGCCCTTAAACCAAACAAGCTTCAGAGGAAGGAGGCCAGCCAAAGCAAGCTGGCATGGCTCGACTGTTGATTTAATTCTCTGTCCAATAACCCGAGGATTAAACTTTTGAGTAAACCTTCTTTTTTCCGGTTCAGGGCAGTTTGTGTTAAGGGCAAGGTAGACTTTAAAGACAACTTGAAGCAGCCTGGTGCCAACAGACAAGCTGCTCCTCATTCAGTTTAGAGTCTGCCAGCCTTGGCAGCCTGTGACCTTGTGCCCTCATTTAAGAGCGAAAGGAAGCTCTGTGTGTACTGGTTGTCTCTTGCCATCGAGAGAGTGGAAGTCTACGGGATGAAAACCTGAGCCATCTGTTAGTGATTATGCTTTGGGCTGGGTGCCAGTGTTGTATGTGCACAGCTGACTCCAAGTGGAGATAAGCCACCATTTCCCATTTGCAGGTAGGCATAGGTGGGTCATCTCCATCCTCTTCTCATATACAAAATCATAGTTAACAGACCAGTTCAAAGTTGTTTGACATAAAAAGCATTTGTTTGGAAATCTAAGTGAACAATGGAAGGACCTGCTAACTCCACACGGGAAGCATCTCATTGAAATACAGAAGAGAGACCCAAATACAGTGAGGCAGCACCCCAGTCAGCTGGGACACAATGATAGAAGTTGTAATCCTAATTTTTCAATAGGTAAAATCAGGTTTCTTAACTACAACATCCATCCATCGTCTAACCAGCTGAATCCAAATACAGGGTCACAGGAGCCAATCCTAGCCAACAAGGCAGGAACCAATCCTGGGCAGGGTGCCAACCCACCGCAGGACACACACAAACCACACACTAGGGCCAATTTAGAATCGCCAATCCACCTAACCTGCATGTCTTTGGATTGTGGGAGGAAACCCACGCAGACACCATGCAAACCCCACGCAGGCAGGACCCGGGAAGTGAACCCGGGTCTTCTAACTGAGAGGCAGCAGCACTACCCACTGCGCCACCGTGCCACCACAACAACATTTATTTATATAGTACATTTTGATACAAATAATGTAGCTCAAAGTGCTTTACATGATGAAGAAGAGAGAAATAAAAGACAAAACTACCGTATATATTCGCAGATAAGTTCTCCCGCGGATCAGTTAGGACTTGATTCTACTGTATAATTTCTGGTATTTTATAATGTCGTCATACATGTCAAATGCGGAAAATGCACGCTATTGGTCCAAGAGATTATAATATGAGAGTAACCATGGGGCACACTGCCTTTTGTTTCTATGTATTGTGCCTACTTGACCACATGGTAATACCCAAACTTTTCCGATGCAATGTTTGCACTGTTTTGTGTTTTTTGTATCTCACACCCTCATACACCTTTATTGTAAGAGCATCCTTTATCTACGATGGAATGTTCAATCAGAAGAAAATTTGAAGCTGGTTTTAAATTAAAAGTCATTGAAGTGGCGAAAGAAATTGGTTACTGCACTGCTGCAACAAAATTCGATGTGACTGAGAAACTGGTGCGAGATTAGAGGAAGCAAGAAGATGTAAAAAAAAAATATTAAGTGTTGTATTTTTGAATGGGCGTATAAGTCAGGGTCTGATTTTATGATCGATTTTTCGGGTTTCAAGACCCGACTTATACGTGAGTATATACAGTGACTAGCCATTCCCCGCGGCTTCGCCCACATATTAGTGAAACAGGACAGTGAGGAGGGCCTCGTCCGACTCTTTACTCCTGACGTCACTCTTCCCCCTCCACTTGGCCTGCAGCTTCTGTCTCAGATTAGCGAGAATAAATCACTCTTGCAAGCCAACTATGATTCTTAGAGCAGTGCGAGAAGTTGCAAAATCAACCGGAATGTTCAAGAAAATGATAGAAAAAGCAAAGATCTAAATCCATTATGTATTTCTCTTTCGCTAGATAAGTAGAGTTAAGGTTACGCCCCGAGGCAGACGTGTGAGTGAGGAGGGCACTGCCCCCCTACCCGCAGCCCGAAGAGTCTCTCTCAGATTTGCGATGAGAAAGTCACAAAATCAACGGGATGTTCAAGCAAATTATAGAAAAAAAAAACAATCTAAATCCTTTAAGTAGTTCTCTCGTAAAAAGCGGACAGACATACAAACGGGTCTAAAAAACTATAAGAAATTTTGCGCTTGGACCACAAAATTTTTAAAACCATTTCTTTGCGAGCACCTATGGGCCAAGTGTAACCTACATTCCAAATTTCAAGTCCCAAGTCTTCATGGTTCGGGAGATTTCGTGATGAGTGAGTCAGTGGTATATGGCTTTTATATATATATGGCGCTTTTCCACTGCATAGTAAGGCACGACACGGTTCAGTTCAGCTCACTTTTGGGGGGTTTTCCACTGGGAACAGTACCTGGTACCTGGTCCTTTTTTTAGTACCACCTCAGCCGAGGTTCCAAGCGCACCGAACCGTTACCAAAACGTGACGTGTAAACTCTGCTGGTCACTGATTGGCTGGAGAAAATCGTCATTACTGCGTCACTGGCTATTCTTTTCTTTAAAGGTACACACACGCGGAAGTTTGTGTCCCATCTCTCCATCGCTGGATGCAGTTTGTTGCATAAGTGGATGAATGTTTCTTCAGACATTCGAAAGTTCTCCAGCCACTGAGTGTTTGTAAAACCGGGAACAATCACATCCCACCACTCTGAAGCACGGTTAAATGTCCAAACAGATGGTCTGTTGCGGCGACTTTTTTGCAAAATGTGGAAGATCTGTAATATACAGAATCAGCATTTTAATGTTACACTGGCAGTTAAGTTCATTTTATGCTTTGCAACAGTGATAAAAGTTAGCTAGTGACGTGCTTTTTTTAGATGCTTACCCTTGCGCGTCATCGAGCTAAAGTGTTGTCGTTGTCTGCGTGTTGTTGTAAAAGTTCCACGGTGTCACGGCAGTAGAGGCGGCGCAACTATAACGACACGTGAATAATCCCGCCCACTCTAAAGCGGTACTAAACTGCAGTCGAAACGCAAACCGAGCCGAACTGAGCCGAACCAAGGTGAGCTGTACTGAACCGTGCTGTGCCGTACTATGCAGTGGAAAAGCGCCTATAGATTATTTGGTTATTGCTATTATTAGTCTTATGTTATAGCCATAATTTGCTCCCTGGCCTATGTTTATATTCCTTTTTTGTGTCTTCTTTGTTTCTTTTAAAATATTTTTTCATCCATCTATCCATCCATTGCCCAACCCACTATATCGAGGTTTATTATAATTGTTTTTATTGCTCTTTTTTATTATTTAGCATATGTCTATTGTGCTTCTATGTTTTCTCATGTTCTTTGTGTTTTAAGGATGAACCCCCCTCAAGAGGTGAGGCCATCATGATGTCACTGCTAAAGGATCACCCTCAGCCAATATATTGCGGGGCTGGTGTGATGGTGCGGGTCCTGCTCCAAGCTCCCTCTTCTTGTTTTGGGAGCCTCTTGAACCCAACACAGTTGTTAATGTAACTGGATGAGCTGTGCAATGAGGACAAATCACACTGGGAGCAAGGGGATGATGTAAAAGTGATCAGTGCTTTTATTAAAAACAAACCAAAACACATCAAGAACAACAACAACAACATTTATTTCTATAGCACATTTTCATTCAAAAAGTAGCTCAAAGAGCTTTACATAATGAAGAATAGAAAAATAAAAGACACAGTAAGAAAAATAAAATAAGTCAACATTAATTAACATAGAATAAGAGTAAGGTCCAACGGCCAGGGGGGACAGAAAAAACAAAACAAAAACTCCAGATGGCTGGAGAAAAAATAAAATCTGTAGGGATTCCAGACCATTAGACCGCCCAGTCCCCTCTGGGCATTCTACCTAACATACATGAAACAGTCCTCTTTGGATTTAGGGTTCTCACGGAAGGGCTTGATGAGGATGGTCATGTAGACTTCTGCCTTTTAATCCATCCATCATTTTTGGAGCATCATGAAGCTTTGAGTAGGTGGAGGTGGTGCAGGCCACCACCACAAAGAAACCGGAAAAAGAAACAGAAAAGAGAGTAGGGGTCAGTACGGAGTTTAGAGCCACCATGAATAGTTATTATGATGAATTGAACATACAGAGTATCAGGATTAAGTTAAAGTGAAGTTATGAAAAGCCCATGTTAAAGTAATGTGTTTTCAGCAGTGTTTTAAAGTGCTCTACTGTATCAGCCTGGTGAATTCCAATTGGCAGGCTATTCCAGATTTTAGGTGCATAGCAGCAGAAGGCCGCCTCACCACTTCTTTTAAGTTTAGCTTTTGGAATTCTAAGGAGACGCTCATTTGAGGATCTGAGGTTACGATTTGGAATATAAGGTGTCAGACATTCCGATATATAAGATGGGGCGAGATTATTTAAGGCTTTATAAACCATAAGCAGAATTTTAAAGTCAATCCTGAATGACAAAGGTAACCAGTGTAGTGACATCAAAACTGGAGAAATGTGCTCGGATTTTCTTTTCCTAGTTAGGATTCTAGCAGCTGCATTCTGCACTCGTTGCAAACGATTTATGTCTTTTTTGGGTAGTCCTGAGAGGAGTGCGTTACAGTAATCTAGTCTACTGAAAACAAACGCGTGAACTAATTTCTCAGCATCTTTCAGTGATATAAAAGGTCTAACTTTAGCTATGTTTCTTAAATGAAAAAATACTGTCCTAGTGGTCTGATGAATATGCGATTTAAAATTCAGATTACAGTCAACAATTACCCCTAAGCTTTTTACCTCCATCTTGACTTTTAATTCTAATGTATCCAGTTTATTTCTAATAGCCTAATTGTATCCATTATTGCCAACATGTCCAAATAAATAATGCAGTGTTTCGAAAATGTCCATAACTAAATAAACAATCCATAAAACGTGGTTAAAATCAATAGGCTGGAAAAAGGGATGACTGGATGGCAGGAACAGCACCTCCTGACAGGTTTGACACGGCTGTGACAGATAAGCTAAGAGCTGAGTGTTTAGTGTATGTACTCACCTTCGGAACCTCATGACACCTTAACAAAGAAGTCATCTCGTGGCACTCAGGTGGGAAGGGCATTGCAGCAGGTTTTCAGCAATATTGTGGAAGGACTGAGGTAACAATAGAGTTTCAAAACCCCAAAAAGGACATACTGATTGCAAGAAACTATGCTGGACTAACCATAACATATTTCTAAAATGTATATTCAGGCCCCCAGAACTTTGATTTTGAGGCTTTCAGGGGTTAGAGTGGTTAATTACAGTGTCCAAGACTCTCCAGGAACTCAAATTTTGTAATTTGCTTTGGGGTGTGAATACAAGAAATGTGCCCTGTTGTAGAACATTAAACTTCATCTCTCATTTGGGGAATGCAATTGCGTTGCTGAAGCTTATTCATTTACCTCTCAAAAACACAATCCAACTAGTGTTTCTGTGTCCAGCCTGTCCTAAACATTTATAAATTGGGATAATTGTTACCATAGCTTTGGCAGAAGGAAATAGCAGAAATGCAACAGAAGAGAAAAGAAAGGATTATACAATTTTCGATTTGGATAAAGATCTGCAGAAAGCTTTCTGCTCCAATTAATTTGGAAAGCAATTTAGGGAAAGAACACTCCAGAAACAGAGATAAGAATTGTTTCATGTTTCTCTAGTAGCCTAAATGGATGCACTTATGAAGAAACTGACATTAAAAAAGAGCGATTAGTACTAGCAGGGAAAAAAGAATACAGGCGTCCATGGAGTAGATCTGCATCTCTTCAAAATTTTCTAGATTGTTGTGACAGCAAGTTGAGTGGCTGTTTGACACATTCAGTACGTTGACCATCCATGCTCCTTACATGGGCCTGTTGTCATGAAGCCAGACCATCCTGTCCCACTAGCGAAAACTCAGCCTAAAACCCAGATCAAGGCAGAGGTGGACTGAAAAAACTCAGATTAAAAAAACATTAGCATTGACTTGTGATGTGTGACCAGGTACAAGAATGACAAAAAGTAAAAGGTGGGATGCTAATCACGTTGTCTCATTTAATCAATAACAAAAAAAAAGTCCAATAAAAGAATCTCCTCCTGGTGTTATGTTGCCAGCCCTTAGATGAAATATAAGCAAACAGATTCAGCTCTCAGCTGCAGAATTAAGGGTCATTCACAGGAGCTCCTTCCGGCGGGTTGCTCTGGTCGCAAAAGACACCTCGTATTGGGCAAACTGGGTTTCTTACAACAGATGACCTGGGAAGGGGCAGAGCTAAGTGTCCACACTAGGCTGTTTCTCAGTGTTGCAAGGAGATGAGAATTTTAGTGACAGCGTCCCCTCTCTGCCAGGGTCTTATTACATACCTCAATGGAGACCATGAGAAGGTCCTCTGACACACATGTGTGACAGATGACTAACCTGTCAATTCGGGAAATTAAAAAATGAAGTTATTCTCTGAACTTGAGGATTTTATGGTGTGTTCAATCTGAAGTGAGACACCAGAATTTCTGAAACTCGGTGCTGGTCTGTCCAACTTCAGATCATGACAGGTCAGGTCAGGTCCGGTTGGGGAGCATGCACTGTTGCAGTGCATTGCTGGACCCACCACATGACAAAACAGCTCGGGATCCATCTGCCGCAGCCAGGTGTTACATGGGCGTCCCCTTGGCCTGGTCCAGCCACTCGGGTCCTCAACAATGAGGATTCTGTGAGCCAGATCACCCTCAGGTAGTTGCACCACATGGTCGTAGCGCCATAATTGACATTCCCTCACAATGCAGATAATGTGCCTCATTTGGGACTCTGTGAGCAACCGCTCATTCAACACAAAGTCAAACCAGCGATACCCAAAGATTCTCTGAAGGGACGCAGTACTGAAGGAGTCCAGTCTTTGTCTCTGGTCACTGGATAGCGTCCATGTCTCACAACCATATAGTAAGACAGGAAGCACCAGGACTCTAAAGACTTGGACCATCATCCTTTTGCAGAAATATTGGGAGCGCCACACACCTCTTTTCAGCATCCTCATGACCCCACCCCAGGGTTCTCCCAATCCATCAACTGACTTCATAGGAGGAGTCACCAGAGAGACGAATGTCACTGCCGAGGTAAGTAAACCTCTCGACAAGGTTGACACTCTCTCCCCAGACAGATACACTGTTGATGGCTGTGCTCAAGAGGTCATAAAAGGCCTGGATCTTGGTTTTTATCCTGGACACTCGCAAGCCCAGACACTCAGACTCCTCGCTCAGTCTCTCGAGGGACCCGATCAGAGCCCCCAGATCATAACATCAATCCAAAATGGCAACACACACTTCACTTTGAAGTTTAGTGAAAGCTGTAGTACTATACTGTTTATTAGCACTTCTGTCTGTTTGTGTCTCATTAAATCAGTCGTACACACAGTCATTAGTACTAAAATATCAGTAGTATAATATTTATAAACTGTTAATTTCTTCCCCATTCTGTTTCTCTTCTCAATATCCTCATGTGGCACTTGGTGCCATTGCTCTACTGCAAATTGTTTGCCTGTCTATGGAAAAATCATCTTAGATAAAGAAGCACTTGAATCATGGGGTGAGAGGGTCCTTTCATCTGATTGGCTGGCCTAGCACTGACTCGGCTCTAGATTGGCTAATAAGATGGAGGCAGCTTATTGGCTGATGTCTCCTGGACACTGATTGTGTCTGGTTGTCTGACTCCTTCTCCACAATGTTTGCCGAGGTTCTACATTTAGGTGATGGACAGATCTTGTTGTTTTTCATTTAATTCATGTTAATTAGAGTCTACTTTGTTTTTGATGTATTTGAACACATCTGTATCCTCATATGTGATAGTTTTGTATTTAGTGACTGTTATAATCCTTTCTTTCATTTTGCCTTGAGAGTTGTTGCAGTGCTCTGCTCCTGCATTTGGTGAGGAGTGCTATGCAAGAACAAAGTAGTTTGTACTCTTGTATTGTATTTCTGAGGTGGCCATGACAGACTGGCCAATCACTTTGCGAAGGGGATTACTTGTGTTCTGTTTTGTCTGTTGTATTTACCCCATTTTTTGACTCCCATTGCATGCCCAATCTGCCTCGAAGGGGATCTCTTTCTGAATTGCAGTTCTTTATGCTTCTTCCAGTTGTTTCCTCACAAGGTTTTTTTTGGATGTTTTTCTTGTCTTAAACAGTCAAGGTTGGGGGGCTGTCAAAAAAAACAGGGCCTGTTAAAGCCCATTGAGGCATTCCTTGTGTGAGTTTGGGCTATACAAGAAATAAATTACTGTTGTTGTACCGTCCAACTTCTATCTGTGGACATGTTGCTATGGTATTTGGATACATAAAATACAGCGTAATGCCTCGTTATCAACTCCTGTTTATTCTGATGGAGTACGCACAACAAAGGTTTTTTTCTGAGTCCATCCATATTGGTTTTCCAAATGTTGTTGTAAATAAATAAATTGTTGTTTTTATTGTTATTTTACTTGGTGTGACATCATTCCTAACTCTCCAACATCTGACTTCTCTGGTAAATGGAATACAGCAATAGTGTCAGTTAAAGACCACACCATCTTGTGAACTAACGCACAGGGAACAGACCCCTTGAACTGCCATTTTGAACTTCAGGCCATTAGGTCAAACAAGAAGCTAACCTTGTGAACCGTTATATTTTGGAGTAATTAACTGAAGAGAAGTGGTATACCACTGCAGTGGGGAAAGTGCAGGTCAGGCCAGGTGGGGGATCATGCACTGGTACAGCTCATTGCTGCACCCCCCACATGACAAGACAGCTCAGGATCCTGTTTGGCAACCCCCCAGGCAGACATGCGGCCCAGTTCCACCTTCCGGAAATGACCCTCTATCTGCCACCACCAGGTGTTATGTGGGTGTCCCTTTGGCCTGGTCCAGCCACTTGGGTCCTCAACAATGAGGATCACCCTTGGGGAATCATGCCACATGGCCATAATGCCATAACTGATGCTCCAATAAAATTCAGGTAATGTGCCACATTCGGTGCAGAGTGGGAGAAAAATGAATCAATGAATTAGAGGATGGGCGGCACAGTGGGTAGCATTGCTGCCTCGCAGTTAGGAGACCTGGGTTTGCTTCCCGGGTCCTCCCTGTGTGGAGTTTGCATGTTATCCCCGTGTCTGCATGGGTTTTCTCCCACAGTCCAAAGACATGCTGGTTAGGTGTATTGGCGATCCTAAATTGTCCCTAGTATGTGCTTGGTGTATGGGTGTGTGTGTGTGCCCTGCGATGGGCTGGTGCCCTGCCCGGGATTGGTTCCTCCCTTGCACCCTGTGTTGGCTGGGATTGGCTCCAGCAGACCCCCATGACCCTGTGTTAGGATATAGTGGATTGGACAATGACTTACTGACTGACTATTGTAGGTGCTTCCCGACCCAAGTGTTAATTCATACGCGCTTCTTAGCAGGCTTCCTCTTGCACTCTGGGCAGTTGCAAGCAGCAAACACCATATATAATCGATGATATTATGCCACTCCAATCCTTTAGAATCCAAGATTTATATTTTATATCGTTTTCATGATGAAATGCATTAAAGTATGTATATTACGTTTTACAGATAAATTGTTAACTTCTTTTAAAAAAAAAAATTATACTGTTAATAATCAAACAAGTAGGGGGCACAGTTACACAATGGTAGTAATACAATACAATACAATACAATACAGTTTATTTTTGTATAGCCCAAAATCACACAGGAAGTGCCGCAATGGGCTTTAACAGGCCCTGCCTTTTGACAGCCCCCCAGCCTTGACTCTCTGAGAAGACAAGGAAAAACTCCCAATAAAAACCTTGTAGGGAAAAATGGAAGAAACCTCGGGAAAGGCAGTTCAAAGAGAGACCCCTTTCCAGGTAGGTTGGGCGTGCAGTGGGTGTCAAAAGTAGGGGGTCAATACAATACAATACACAGAACAGAACAAATCCTTAAGACAGCATAATAATAAAAATTTTAGAAGTACGGTTTAACAGTAGATGATATGACATAATTAGGTTTGGATATTTTTAGAGTCCTGGAGACCTCATCCATCTAGCTGCCTCCCCATTTGGCCATGCCACGGCTGAAACGTTGCTCCGATGAAAGGACCCCTCTTTCCCATGATTCCTGTGATCCTCCATCAGGGATGACTTTACCATAGGCAGGCAAACAACTTGGCAGGTGGGCCGTGGCACCAATGTGACTGCCTCGCCGTTAGGAGACCTGGGTTCGCTTCCCGGGTCCTCCCTGCGTGGAGTTTGCATGTTCTCCCCGTGTCTGCTTGGGTTTCCTCCTGGTGCTCCAGTTTCCTCCCACAGTCCAAAGACATGCAGGTTAGGTGCATTGGTGATCCTAAATAGTCCCTAGTGTGTGCTTGGTATGTGGGTCTGTGTGCCCTGCCCCGGGTTTGCTTCCTGTCTTGCGCCCTCTATTGGCTGGGATTGGCACCAGCAGACCCCCGTGACCCTGTAGTTAGGATATAGGAGGTTGGATAATGGATGGATGAGAGGATCTGGGCACTAGGGCACAAAATGTTTCTTAAATGAACAGAACAAGATTTATAATAAGACAGAATCAGAGGCGATTCTATGTACAAAAAAACTTCAATGGGCCTTCCAACTCCCCCCCAAGAGTCCCAACATGGTAAAATTTATTATCACTATTTTAGTAATAAGATCAACAAGAAGTATTTCATAAACCCAAATTCTTTATTTTTACTTTGTAAAAGACAGATTATATAACAAAAACAATAAAAAAAAAAAACAAAATTTGTATAGAAAACTGAAAAGCAGTAATAACAGAAAAAAGCAAATTAAAAAAATCTAAATGACTAAAAAAATTGTTAAATAATGCGGTAATGTGTTGATAAAAATACATGCAAATTACATATTGTAATTAAAAAAAAAATAAATGAAGAGCACATAGTGGAAATTAAACAAACAAAAAAATGCCTCATTAGAATGTAACTGGAACTTTCAAAATTGCCTAAAACCTAAAATATACATGCTGCAGGAGTCACGACCAACAACTTATAAATGTGCCCGTTGACACAAAAAGAACAAATTGAACTTACGTTTACCACCGAGTTCCTTGTTCTCTGGGTGTTTGCAGCTACTTCGGTGCCTTCAATGTTTAGCTGGTTCGCTGTGAGCCACTTGCGGTCGAGCTTTCACCACTGACTGGATGATTGATTTCGTTGGTTTCTTCCCCTAGTCAGATGTCAGCTTTTATTCCAACTGAGGCTTTAGTTTTACTGATGAATTTGATTAGTTTTTTGCTCCAAATGAATGATCAGCTATTCTCCAATGCTGCTGTAATAAAACACCCTGTCAGTTCATTCAAAGTATGTGAGATGCTCCTTCCGATACCGCAGTTCAGGTTCAGGTCTAACCCCCTCTAATGAAGTATGCTTAGGTTAATATGGACATGCTTAATTGAGGCAGCATTCCAGATTCTCGACTACTTAACCAGCTCTCCTCTCTACTGTTCTTTTCTTTCTGCATTTTGCATCAAACATGGAAATCCTCTTCATGATTTATGAAAATGAAACTGATTACATTTAATGTCCCTTACCTGACTTAAATGAAGGACCTGGGGAGAGAGCATGTAAAGGCCATTATCTCCCCCAGAGTGCTAGATGGCAGCCCCCCCTGAGTGGTGCCTCGGATTCCCACAGGGCTTCATGGGAGTTGCAGTTCGGCACAACCCTGTTGGGTTCCATGTGTGCTGCCACTCTCAGGCTCCGGGAGCCAGACTTGGGCGGAGGAAGAAGAAAGCTTGCTGGGAGGAAGGTGGAAGGTGGAAGACAGAGACAGAGAGAGTGAGAGGGAAGGAAAGAAGAAGAAAAAAGAAAGTGCTGTGTACTTTATTTGTTTTTTATAACATTTTATCAATTTGATTACAATCAGATAACATTTCATACATGCAAGTCAAGTTTAACAAAACTAGGTTCGAAAAAAATTGACCCCCACCCATGAGAAAGAGAGCTAGGCCAGCAGAGTAAAACTTTAATATCCATCCATCCATTTTCCAACCCGTTGAATCTGAACACAGGGTCACGGGGGTCTGCTGGAGCCAATCCCAGCCAACACAGGGCGCAAGGCAGGAACCAATCCCGGGCAGGGCGCCAACCCACCGCAGGACACACACAAACACACCAAGCACACACTAGGGACAATTTTTAGAATCGCCAATCCACCTAAACTGCATGTCTTTGGACTGTGGGAGGAAACCGGAGTACCCGGAGGAGACCCATGCAGACACAGAGAAAACTTTAATAATAGTAAAAATATGTAAGTAGATAAATAAGTAAAATAATTAAAATAAATAAGGGTAGAGAATCCACTTCCTCAATTTAAATGCTTAATCTAAAATGTTAGTGATCAGATCCTGCCAAGTTTTGAAAAAGTTCTGCGCAGATCCTCTAAGAATTTGATTTTTTCCACTTTCAAATAGTATAAAACATCAGTTACCCACTGACTTAAAAGAGGCGAGTTAGGATTCTTCCAGTTGAGCAAGACAAGTCTACGTGCCAATAGTGTAGTAAAGGCAGTTCCAGTTTGTTTGTCCTTCTCCACTTTAAGCCCACCTGGGAGCCCACCAAACACAGCTGTTAGTGAATTAGTAGTGATTGTGACGCCAAGGCTGTCTGAGAGGCATTTAAAAAATTTTGCCCAAAATGATGTTAATTTGGTGCAGGCCCAAAACATGCGACCCAGTGAGTCTGGGACTTGATTGCCGCGTTCACAGGTTGGATCTTGTCCTGGAAACATTTTGGATAATTTTAAACGAGACACATGTGCTCGATATATAATTTTAAGTTGAATAATTGTAACCCCGTGTCTGCGTGGGTTTCCTCCGGATGCTCTGGTTTCCTCCCACAGTCCAAAGACATGCAGGTTAGGTGAATTGGTGATTCTAAATTGGCCCTAGTGTGTGCTTGGTGTGTATGTGTGTTTGTGTGTGTCCTGCGGTGGGTTGGTGCCCTGCCCAGGATTGGTTCCTGCCTTGTGCCCTGTGTTGGCTGGGATTGGCTCTAGCAGACCCCCGTGACCCTGTGTTCGGATTCAGCGGGTAAGAAAATGGATGGATGGAAAATTGTATGCTTTGTACATATGGAGCTCGAATGAATTCTGTGCATTGCTACCTTCCACTCCTTCTCTGAGATGTTGAGTGAGAGGTCCTGTGTACTTTAATTATTGCACTTTGTGCTGTGCTGAGCAATTGGGAAACAAAAGTTTAAGGTGCGAATCAAAAACGTGTGGCTACAGCAGGAACTTACTCGTGTCCAGTCCTTGGCGTTTCATATTTAGTCCACTCTGTTGTTTTATAAAACAATGTTAATTTTCCACATTATTTACGTATTTCCACAGTGAAAATGAAACTCAAGACAGACACTGTGAGAAAACCGTGTGTTTCCAAAGCCCTATTAATCCACGCACAAACTTACAATAAATTCCTAGTTCCCATAACTCCTGCTACCTAGCACCCCTTCTTAAAGTAGCAATACCCCATTAGAACCAACTAATTTATCTAGCCCTATTCTTAACATATAAACTAATCTTGAACTACAAATATATTTAACATATTTTCAAATTAACTGAATATAAAAAGCATTAATACAGAACTTGGCTTATACAAAAGGAAAACAGTTTATCACAAGAAAAATAAAAATTTGTGCTCTTGAACTTGTGTCCATATCTGTCTTTGTCGGGTTTGGGGAGCTGGAGAGCCCCCTGGTGGCCACACTATGTAAATGGATGCCCTCAGGGTGTGAAGACCCTCCCAATTTCGGAGCTCCAAGCAATTGCCTGCCTTGCCTGTCCTGCCGCTACACCTCTGCACAGAATCATTCAGAAGACAGAGAGGAAACCCTGAATCTCTGTCATGGCTGCTAAACTGATGTAAGAATTTCATTTTCCTATTGCTTACATTTACTTCTGCTGAACACTTTCAGTATTAATTTGATTTAGATTCTTATATCTTTCTGGTCTTATTGGTTCAGGAATGGGGGGTGTTAGATACAAGTCTGTGAAACAATGGCCTGCAAGAGGCAGACCTGTTAATATCTCAACAGCAGGTGATAGGACCAGAGATCTGGAACTGCAAGGTGAACTTTAAGGACCATAAGGTCACCACTGCCTCCATATCTCTCACCTCTTTGCCTGGGAAAGATAGAGACGGATAAACTGGGTATCCCTCCAGGCCCGGATCTAGACATTGCAGATTCAAATTTGTCTAATTTTCCGTCAAGATGAACATCTTGGGATAATCTGCTTTCCTGGACCCTGAAATGCACTGAATGGATCAATAACAGATGTGTGCAGTGGTGTTTCTGTGTTAAGGGCCAGTGGGGCAAAGTCCCACCAGATGTTGTTTCCAAAAAGTACTAAGATCCCTTCACTAATTTAACGTATTATTAAAATGTTTATAAATAAACTCAACGTTGTCTTCTTAAGCTGCTTTTTTTTCAGTTTCCATATGTTCACTCCAATTTCTCATCTAGTAATATATTTCTTTTTTTTTTTTTGTCATGTTACAGCCAGCTGGCGTATGTTTATTTTCCATTTTATAGTTTTTATTATTATTTTTGAATTATGACTTTATTCAAAACTCAACATCATACTTTAGATAGTGAAAAATAAAAATGATTTCTTCATAGGGGCGCTGACAGGGGTGGAATGCAGAAACACTTATCACGATCCCTGAGCTTGTAGGGGGCCCAGACATTCATTTATATGGGCATACATTGAAAAAAATGTTTAGAAATTGGTCGGTGCTAAAAAACATTTTTGTCTATCATGTAAGATTTCCACGTATCTTACGAGGTCTGCAGTCAGGTCATACAAAATTCCCAGGTCTTCACTGTGAGTGGGACAGCAGACCTAAGAATTGACATTGGGTTCAGAAAGTAATGGCCAGCCAGAAAAATAAAAAGCTACAGCTTGGCGCCAAAAACATTGTCAGGCCTTCCTTGGAGGATTCCGATAAAGTTCTGCTCCCACTGCTGCAAAGACCTATTAAAAGATGGAGCCTGCTCGATGTGCTTGTGCCAACAGTTCCCATGTTTGTCTAAGCTAACCTGGAAGAGAGACCTGATAATAGAAAAATGCAAATGTGCAGTAGTAGTGTGGACAGGGCCGAAGTCCACTCCTGATGGTGTAACTAACAAGCAGACCAGTAGGATTTCACTGGCTTCTGGTCACAGGCTATGGTGGAGTTTTCATCTTCTACCACAGTCTATGCTGGTTTTTCTCAGAATCTTATGAATTTCTGCTGACTGCTGATTCTCCACTGGCTTGGTTTGTGTATCCGTGAATGTGCCTTGTGATAGGCTGGCGGGCCATCCGGATTAGGATCCTGCCTTGCAAGCAACATACAGTAGCTGGGATGTCTTCTACTCTAGGGCCGTCTTAACGCATTGGGCACGCTGGGTAGTTGCCTGGGCGCCCCATGCTAATCTACTGTATGTATGTTGTGACTTGCTGAGTAGTTGTGTATGTGGGGGTCTCAGTGTACTGCTTTGCCTGGGGGCCTATAATGCTGTTAAGATGACCCTGTTCTACTTCCTTCCAATCCTTGCCACACACTCTCCTAAAAACTACTGCTTCTGTAATGGCACTTTGCTGGGATGCATGGATTCCGGTTGAGCCATTGCTTGACAAAGAACCGTTCTTTTTAAGGGTTCTTTGCTTATGGAGTTGGTTGCTTTGGACTTTGAAAAGGTTCTTAACATGTGGAATAAGACAGGAATTTAACTCAACTGTATACTATGCAACCTATACTCTTAGAAATAAAGGTGCCATAGCGATTATTCAGAGCGATGCCAAAGGGGAACCATTTTTGGGTCCCAAAAGACCCATCCACATTGAAGGTTCCAGAAAGAACATCAATTTATTTAGATCTGTAACAGGCTCCATACAGTAACTAACCACGAACAGTCAGTCATTTTCCAACCCGCTATATCCTAACACAGTGTCATGGGGGTCTGCTGGAGCCAATACCAGCCAGCACAGGGTTAGGGGCAGGACACCAGCCCACCGCAGGGCGCACACCCACACCACACACCCACACCAAGCACACACTAGGGACAATTTAGGACCACCAATGCACCAAACATGCATGTCTTTGGGAGAAAACTAGAGCACCGGAGGAAGCCCACGCAGACACAGGGAAAACATGCAAACTCCACACAGGGATGACCCGGGAAGTGAACCCAGGTCTCCTTACTGTGAGGCAGCAATGCTACCCACTGTGCCACCATGCTGCACAACCTTGAACAGGTGGTAACAGATTTGTGAAATACCAATGGCTCACAATTTTAAAAGAGCTCTTCCTGAATACAGTAATAAGGAGGCTAAGTTCAGTTTTTGTTAATGTCTTAGTGCCCTGTTAGGTAGCCTACCATACATGAAAGATTTCAGTTTTTTCTACATATTAGAAACTTTTTCAAAGCACAAAGAATGAACTTTATGTGCAAGGAACCGTTCTCACAATGAAATGGTGCCTTGTCAAGCAATAGTTCTACAAGCAACCACACAACCCTGTAAAGAAGCATAAAATGTCATTAAAGAACCAGGATACAAGCATATCAAGACAATCTGAACATTGCCTGTGTTAGTTGTAAGTGCCATAGAGGATGGATGGGCATCCCGGCCAGGATGGAGATTGATTTCTTGACTGGCCAGGAGGCCATAATTGAAGGACTAAAGGAGTGGAGACATAACCTGGCTGGAATGCCATGTACTCTTTGTCTCAGCTGGAATCAAGGAACGATGAATGGACTGGGTGAAGTTGGACATCGAGAGCAGCTCATACCCCCACATGGAAGGGGGCAATGCTTCTCTAGGCTGATCCCTTATCAAGACACCCACAGGCCTGCATGGGAATTGGAGTGTGTTTGGGTCCTCAGTTGCTGTAGGAGAGGGATGTCCAACTCCAATCCTGGAGGGCTGCAGTGGCTGCAGGTTTTCATTCTAACTCTTTTTCTAATTAGTGACAAGTTTTCACTTATTTTCCCTTCATTTTAATAGCCCTGATTTTAAGGATTCAAGTCCTGTGAATTGATTCTTTTCTTCATTAAATGGCAGCAAAACAGAAACTAGATGTGAAGCGAGCCAACAGATAATGCTCCAAACTCCAATGAATTCCACTCCAACCAGTTTCTTAATTAGAAGCAGACTCGTGTTATTAATTAAACCCGTTATTTCATTCCATGGCTTGTTGGTACTTTTAATCTGCCACAGCAGACATTTCCAAAAGGGTTGATTTTTTTGTAAGAACACCATCAAAATGTTTTGGTGACCTGAGCAGATCATCCTTAGACTTTCACCTTTCTTTATTTACAGATATTATGTGATGGACGCAGTTTAGCGTCGTGTTCTGGCTCACTTTGTGTCTCATTATTGTTTGGCTGCTAATTAAGGAAAAAAGGAAATGATTCAGGTGTCTGAGTCAAGTCAATTAAAATAAGGCAAAAGAAATTAATTAGCAGCAAAAAATGGTGACTAATTAAGAAGATGGTTTGAATGAAAACCTGCACCTCCAGGACTGGAGTTGGACACCCCTGCTGTAGGAGGACAACACTAGTTTCCACGTGACCATGAATTTCTCCCAACATGCAGTGCAGTGACACTTGATGCATTCCTGGGTCTTACTTAAAAAAGAGCCCACCGCCTCACATCAGGGAGTCGGAGTTGGGTGGCACTGGGCAAAACTCCCCAGGAGGAGGAGTGAAAGGAGAGGAAGTCACTTATACAGGTATTTGTGGCTGTGTGCGAAAATGAAAATCTATTATTTTATACTTGGAGTTGTGTTGGGTGATCTTGTGTCTGAGGTTTGGGGCTCAATGGCGCCCCCTTTTTGTTACATAGTGTATATAGTAGGATTCCTTTTAAAAATCAGGAACCCATTTGAGATTTCATAAATCTGTTATCATCTAAGGCGGAGTGGTGGCTCTGAGGCGAGGGATCTGCACTGGCAATTGGAAGGCTGCCGGTTCAAATCCCGTAAATGCCAACAGGGACTCTGCTCTGTTGGGCCCTTAACCTACAATCGCTGAGTGCTTTGAGTAGTGAGAAAAGCGCTATATAAATGCAAAGAATTATTATCTAATTATGGAATCTGTTGTAGATCAAAATAAATAAAGGTCCTTTCTGGATCCTTCATGTGGATGCTAGTTTTAGGAATTAAAAATGGTTCGCCTATGGTGTCGCGCTGAAGAACCACTCTGGAAACCTCACAGTGCACAATTGGTGTGGATCTGCTATTAATTCTTTCTCTCATTTTGTTAAACATTATATGGCAATAAGGCTGATATTTGCATGATTAAATGAATTCTTTCTAAACGTGAGACTTGTGCAAATTCATATTTTATAGGATATGTAAGTTCAAACCAGCTTGCATTTTTAGTTGCAGGTGTGGCTTTTAAAAACATGAACTGGTCTGCAGTGAATCCCAGGTGGGTAAAAAAAAGGTTTGCTGTTCCTCAAAAGTAAAAGGGAAATTAAAACGCCTGGAAGTGTAATATGAAGCAGATGTGTTTGGCTTGTGGGATGTGGATGAAGGTGAGGAGATGTGGACAAACATTAATCAGCCGGCATGAGGAGGAAGAGTGGCGCTCGCTTCTAGTAACCGTGGAAAGCTGACACCCTGAGGAATTGGAAACTTGGAGGTCTTTCCTCTAAAAATGGCGTGTCCTAATGTCAACAGTGTTCAGAATTTTAGCAGCAGTTAACCGCCTGGCCTCAATGTTTTACTCTTTCATTTTGCTTGTATCTGGAATAAATACTGCTGTGTCTTTCCAGGCAGACCTGGATAGTAAATTACTCCGACATTTATTACAGTTGATTAGCTTGTATTGAAAGGCTGCCTGATGTGATCTTCTGCCAAACTGCAATCTGTCTTTGATGAAGACCTATGCAGTCTTAACACTCCCTAACTTTTCTCATCTCACTTTCAAACCCCATCCATCTATCCATCCATTTTCCAACACTTATCCAATCTAGAAATCCCATTGCCTCCTCCTCCAACTCCTCAAGGCCGGGAGATACCAAGGCTACCAACTGAGAGATATAATCTCTCCAGAGTGTCTCTGGGTCTGCCCTGAGGTCTTCTCCCAGCTGGACATGCCTGAAGCACCACCCCAGATAGGTGTCCAGGAGGCATTTTAATCAGATGCCCAACCCACCTGAATTGGCTCCTTTCGATGTGGACGAGCAGTGGCTGTGGATGCTGCTCCAATCCACCTGTCAATGTCCCTCTGCCTTTTTCCCTTACTTGTGAACAAGATCCCGATATACTTAAACTATTCCGCTTGGGGCAGAACCTCATGCTCAACCAAAAAAGGGCACTTCACCCTTTTCTGGCTGAGATCCTTAACCTTGGACTTTTGGGATCTCTATTGGACCTCTCCATGAATCACCGTCTTATCGTGGTGGAGGGGTTCGTGTATTCCACTGATCCTCTGAACTATACTGTTTGGGGCAATTGTCCCAGGTAGGGTTACCCAAGGAAAATAGGTCCTAGGTGAGGTACCAGACTAAATGCGATTCATATTGACCTCTATGAAAAGTCAATTCAAGGACTCGGTAACCTCTCCCCAGAAAAGGGAAACCGGGGCCCTGCTCTGGAAACAGGCCTTTACAGGAAGCTTGTCGGTGAGTGTCTGGCAGTAGCATTTTTACCCATGGAACCCAGTCGGGCAAAGCCCAAAGGTGTAACATGGATGTGTTCTCTATTGGGCCCACCACCTGCAGGAGAACCCATAAGGGTCCGATGAATTGTGGCTTGGGTGGCAGCCGAACACAGGTGCCTTGGCAGGTTAGTCCCTGGCTCCTGAAACTTACTGTAGATATTCTAAAAGCTTCTGAATTCAATTTTGTAATTTTTGTTTGGCTTTGGAGAGCATTGTGGGGTTCGGCCTATCCAATCCTGGGCGCTAGCAGCATTTTCTCTGAATGATTGAAAATCTTGTCTTCTTGAACTATTAAAAGTATGACATTTTACAGGCCAACAGGTTAGTAACTTTTTAAAGGGCTTTTTTCAAAATGTATGGATAACAACAAAGGCAGAATGTGGTCATGGTCCTGTGTATGAATGTAATGTTTCCATTATTCAATTCAGTTTATTTTTGTAAAGTGTTCTTCACCGAGTGCAGACACAGGGCATTGTGACAAATTCTCAGGTAAAATCAAACAAACAGAGAGAGAAGTGTCTGTATGTCTGAATATCTGAGTGTCCAGTTGGTTGCTATGTCTCTGTTATATGCCATTTGTTTTGGGATTCTTAAAAGCAGAACTAATATTTGTGATGCACCATCTGTTGGAATGAAAAATGTAATGCATTTTATTACTACAAATGGTTATGATGTACCAACTGTTGGAAATGAAATGTATTTTATTGTTACATGCATTATAAAATACATTCCAATAGATGGTGCATGTTAAACATTAATGCTGAGGTCTACTGATTAATTTCAACCCATTTTAGACAGGTAGCGCAGCTAGTACCAGTATACATTACTTACTATCATTTGTCTGAATCTTTTATTCAAGGTGACTTACAAAATTTAAGATATACATTTTCTTTCATTTCTTTTGATTTTTAGTTGGAGCACAGGTGGGTGAAGTGACTTGCTCATGGTTACACAGTGTATTTAGTGGGATTTGAACCCACAGGTCTAAGGTCCAAAGCCTTACCCACTATGCCACACTGTCTACAAGTATCAAATGTAAATAAAATTTTTAGAAATGGTTAAATACAGAATTAGTACACAGAAAAGACACAGATTTGCTTAAACAGATACAAAACAAAGTAGAAGACAATGGAAACCAGCACTATCTGCCCATCAATTAAATGCTGAACTGTTGCCAGTTAATAACAAAGAAGAGAAAAATAAAAACTCCACTCAGGAGCATCTCATCAGAAAATAAACCTTGTTGACAAGTAATTCACTCCAGACATCATAAAGGTTTGGGGCAGCCACCCGTATACTGTATTAAATCCTGGCTGAAAAGTTTAAAAAATTGAACAGAGATGTTCACAAGACAGAGTCCAAAACAGAACTGTCAGACTGGAAGTAAGATGGCCCTTTGAGGAAGTGACGTCATCGGATCCGGAATCAGAAGCGACGTCATCAAAGGCTCTGGAACCTGGTGGGATTTCCCGGGAATGGTCTGCAAGGACCTGAGAAAGACAGTCAGTACATCCTGTCGCCTCCTGGTCTGATGTGGTATTACAATTACTCAAGCCCTTTAGCTGCCTTCTACTCGCACATCTGTGACAACCTCTGGGGGACCCGTCATTTGTAAAAGTCAGAAACAGTCCCAGTCCCAGAAGATATATGGTGAGAGAATTTTCCATCTGATGATTTCAAGGCTCTTGAGATCTCAGGTGTCTGTTCCATGCGAAGGAGAACAGCACAGCAGTACAGCAGTGGGACCAAGTGCCACAAGAAGACATCAAGAAGAAACACAGAATAGAGGAGGGTCCATCTTAACAAACAGACAAGTGTCAGTGTGTTCATCTGGTTGCTATGTCTCTGCTTTATGCCTTTTGTCAGTATATTTTAGTACAAACAAAAAGAGATGCAGTATGAACAGCTAATCAGCAGGTCTAGTCAGGGTATGCTGGACTAAAGCTGTGAGTCCTCAGACTGGATTTAAAAGCTGAGATTGAAAAAGCATCAGTTATATTAGCAGGGATATGAGCCCACATCTTCAGGGCCCAGTAATTAAAAGCTTAACCTCCCACTCTTATTTTATTAACTCTTGAAATCTTAAGTACTGTAGGTTGGCATCTTGAGATATTAATGTGCATTCTGCTTTGTAAGTAATAAGTTCATATAAATAATCAGGGCCTTGGCCATTTAAGACTTTATATATTGTGAGGGATGCCATGCAGGGACTAGCATCTCCACTAGAATCGTGTTGGGATCCTTACCCAGCTGGGATGCCAATTGCATGGAATGCACAGGAGAAGGCAGTTTGCTCAGGGCATTGTCACCCCCAAGCTACCAGATGGCAGCCCTCCTGGGTTATGGACTCCCACAGGGCACATTGGGAATTGTAATTCACTGCATGTTAGGTTCCGTGCATGCCCTAGTAGCGAGCCCTACTTCCTTGAGCTCCAGTGTCATCCAGCAGTGCTACTGGGTCACTGTTTTATATCGCCAGAAGAACTCCCGGGTTTTATATAAAAGGAGCTGCCTGTCTCAAATTAGGGAGCTGGAGTTGGGAGGAGGAGGTGGAGGAGGACAAATCTTACAGGAGGAGTGGAGGAGAGAAGAAGAAGAAATGACAGAGAGACAACAGTATTGAAGAGAGTAGAGGAATTAGAGTGGTGATTATGGTGTGTGAAAATCTTCTGTGTAAGAGTTTCCCCACAATAAACCTCTTTGTAAATAGTATGTTGGAGTTTGGAGAGCTGCCCCCTGGGGACCACAATGTTAAAAAGAGGATTTTGAAACGTCCCTAAGATTAACTGGAACCCAGTGTAGGGGCTTGACACTGGAGTTATGTGTTCGTACTTTCTGGTTTGCAGAAGCATTTTGAATTTAATTGAAATTAATTCTTACTGTTGTGGAAATCTTTCAAATAACCCATTATGCACTCCACAGAAGAAAAATGTCCACCCTATTTAATCCAAATGCAGGCTTCTCAAGCCTGAATTTACTATCAAGAATGAACTTGAATGGCTGGAAACCATAAGTAGCAAATAAAAAAAAAAATCTGGTGATATAACCAAAGTGAAAATGTGCTGCATAGACATTTAAATTAGGTTGCTATAAGAAGTAATGTTAAAACAGCCCATCATACCTGCTATACCCCAAAACTGGTCTGTGACTTGAAATGAAATAAAAGACACAGTGGTGTAAAATCATTATGGCACTGTGGAGGGCGCTATATAGAATGAACACATGTTTGGATAACACAAACCAAATGCCACGTAATAAATCATAAAAAGGGTTTGGTCTGTCGTACGGGGCGGCAATGAACTGAACTGAAAAGGTTTACATTTATTTCAGAGAGCACAGTGTATCAGCCATAGCTTCGACAGGAAATAAAGCACATGGCTGTGAAAAGACTTATTTGCTTAAGAAAAATGAAGTGTGGGATGAAACGTTGTTCTGTTAGCATGATTCATGAAGTATGATTGTATTCTTATATGGCCAGAATGTGTAAAACTCCAATAAAAATAAACAATGGATCTGGAAAACGAACGAACAAATTGGTGAGGCCATTTGAACTTGGTTTATTTATTCAGCATTTTCATTTGTTTGAAATTATTCTAATGACCCAGTGACGGAGGAAAGGAATTAGAGTGGACGAAGAGTCTTAAGTGGCGCCATGCGCTCTGACACGTTTTGTCCCTTTTACCCGCTGATACACGACGTCCATCTCGGTCTCACTCACCCAGGGTCGGAGATAACCCATCTGCCACACTTTAGTCTGTCTACATGAGCCGGCCCAACGGAAAGAGACAACATCTGGAACTCGGCGCTGGATGCGCAGCGGGGACAGTCTTTGTGCAGTGTGCTTGCTGCGCTGTTCCCGCATGCCACTCGTCAAGCCTCTTTTATAGCTGCTTTCTCCCTGTCCCTTCTGACAGTCTGTGGCGTCCGGACTCAGGGAGCTATACTACCGTATGATGATTTTCTCCCGTTCTCCCTATGTGTGTGCATGGGTTTCCTTCGGGTAGTATGGTTAAGCTCACACATCCCAAAGACGCGCATGTTTGCTGTCCAAGCGTTTATAAACCTTTGCATGGTTTTGAGCATAAAAATATGCATACGGCAAAAATCAGGAAGATGGTTTCACCAAAAAGTCAGATTTATTTAACCTGACGCCTACGCAATTTACCCTTTATAAATCACAAGTATCTTGCAAATTTGCATACCTGAACGCGCCCCCAAACCCCGCCCGGTTAAACCTGGAAATAGCCATATAAGGACCATTCTAATCAACATCTAAATATATAATTCACTAAGGCAAGACACCCATGGAAAGCACGCTGGAAGGGGCATGGATTCACTAAGCCTCCGACAAGTAAGACACCTATGGCGCACGCAGGATGGAGCCACGCCCACCAACTCCAAGACCATTGGATACAACGACAACTCGCAGAGCCACGGCCACCAACTCGGACGCGACGACACAGAAAAAATGGCGTCATTTATATTCATCTGTCGTAGAGGCCACATGCTACTCTGAGCCACGTTGACTGTTCATAGAGGCGTGTTTCTCGCGGAGGTGAATCGCCATATGCAGCGTGTAAAACTGTTTGCGAGGGGTATCGCATGGGATCCTTAAAATATTCCTTTACAACTGAGGTTAAAACACAATGAAGTGAGCAGTCTTTAAAAACCGAGTTTTCGGTTATGACGCATGACCACGTGCACCATGGCAAACTGTGTTACACGCTACATACAGTAATTCGCCTCCGCGACAAACATGCGTCTTCTTAGATGCTCCTGTAATTTGTACACACCCCCCTCCCACCTCGCTGCTACCGTGGTCGGGTGTCTTGGTGGATTATATATAGAAAGGCAGCCAAAACCGCACAGAGCAATGAAAAGTCTACGTGAGTCACAGGTGCATCTGGACTGTGCAAAGACGATAACGACTCGAGTGACGAGTTGGAGGTGGGCACATGAACAGGCAGTGCATACTGAATGAGAAATCAGCAGACTAGCATGACGGAGGGAGCAAGTGGACGTCCTTCTCCTCTCCTCCCATTCCACCCTCCGCGCCTGAGCGCCTCACGGACGATTGTGTGTTGGTTCGTTCCGTGCATTGATTAAAACCCAATGAAGGATGCAGTCTTTAAAAACCAATAAGCCCTGTGCCTCTGTTTCATTACCGTCTCACCTGCTTCACCAATGCAGGCCCTGCAACGGTCGAGACGCTCTCTTAGCAGCTGACCTTCTCTGTGCCTGACCGGTTCACACAGAGGCACCACATGACCAGGTGGTGTGTATGCTTCGAGAACGAGGGTGGACGTGACAGGACTATCTAAGAAGAGGCATGTTTGTCACGGATGTAAATCACTGTATGCAGCGTGTAAAACAATTTATCGCGAATGTGAATCGCTGTATGCAGCGTGTAAAATGCTGTATTGTATGTTGCCCTCTCCAGAGTTACATCTTTTCATTCACCTACAGTCGTATACACAATGAAGTGAGCAGTCTTTAAAAACCGAGTTTTCAGTTACGACGCACGACCTTGTGCACCATAGCAAACTGTTTTACACGCTACATACAGCAATTCGCATCCACGACAAACATGCATCTTCTTAGATGCTCCTGCACTTTGTACACACCGCCCTCCCACCTCGCTGCTACCGTGGTCGGGTGTCTTGGTGGATTACATATAGAAAGGCAGCCAAAACTGCACAGAGCAATGAAAAATCTACGTGAGTCACAGGTGCATCTGGACTGTGCAAAGACAACAACGACTCGAGTGACGAGTTGGAGGTGGGCACATGAGCAGGCAGTGCATACTGGAGGAGAAATCAGCAGACTAGCATGACGGATGGAGCGGAGTGGACGTCCTTCTCCTCTCCTCCCATTCCACCCTCCACGCCTGAGTGCCGCACGGATGATTGTGTGTTGGTTCGTTCAATGTATTGTTACAATGTTGCTTTTCTTGCTGATTTATTACAGTACCGATTTTTCAAATGTTAATTTTCTCCCTGTGCTTAAAAATTATTAAAAAACCGGCCTGATTATGCGGCGTATGGTATGCCGCGGGTTGGCTAGTTATACATAAGCACTCACGATGCTGCAGACCTTCATTGGCTGATAGAGTAGCCCCTACATGACTCACGAGACAGAAGTTGCCGTCTCTAAATTAGAGGCACGCAAAGAACTTTTATTTGGTGGTCTAAAGCAGGGGTGTCGAACTCTGAGCCTGGTGGGCCGCAGTGGCTGCAGGTTTTCATTCTAACCCTTTTCTTAATCAGTGACCAGCTTTCACTACTAATTAGCTCTTTTTCCCTTCATTTTAATAGCCTTATCCTTAAGGATTCAGTGCTCTGAAATGATTCTTTTCTTCATTAAATGACATCCAAACAGGAATGAGACGTGAAACAAGCTGACAGATGACCCACTAAACCGGGGCTTCAAACTCCAACCAATTTCACTCCAAACAGTTCCTTAATGAGAAGCCAATTCTTGCTGTTAATTAAATCCATCATTTAATTCCACGGCTTGTTGCTGCTTTCCTTCTGCCACAGCAGACATTTCCAAAACTGTTGATTTTCTGTTTTTTCTAAGAACACCATTAACATATTTTGGTGACCTCAGAGATCAACCTTACTGAAACCCTCACCTTTCTCTATGTTCAGATAATATGGTTAGCTGGTGATGTGGCAGCTTGTTTTGTGTCTCATTATTGTTTGGCTACTAATTAAGGAAAAAGAAACAACTAAGGGGTCTGATTCAAGTTAATTAAAACAAAGGCAAAAGAAGTTAATTAGCAGCAAAAACTGGTCACTAAAGAAGAAGATGGTTAGAATGAAATCCTGCAGCAACTGCGGCCCTGCAGGACTGGAGTTCGACACTCCTGATCTAAAGGCAGGTGTCAGCAACAAGTGGAAATATGTTAAAGGGCTACATGTTACTGCTGCTGTAAATGCCGTGAGGTACAGCTGCACAATGACGCCAATAAAATAAAACAAGGTTCACTCTCTGGTGATGAAGTAGATCACTAGCCACCAGCAGAGTGTGCGTGTCATAGAAGGAGACAAAAAACATATTAACGCTCACCTGTAATTGGAGATACCTTTTTTATGCGTCATTAGTTGTCACCAGAGGCGGCCTTAGGGATGTGCAGGGCCTAGGGCTGACCAACCCCACGTGGGGCCGGTTATATCAAACGCTGTTACTGGTGTGTGTGGACTGTATAAACTTAAGCGTGAATTTAATTAAAATAATGTTAAAATACACCAGATTTTCTCATTACAGTATTCAGCTAAATTTTTCCAAGATAACACACGGACTTTATCAAAATCTAATGATATAATCTATTAAAAAAGTGCAATTCATAATTCATGACAATATCAGGACAGTGTGAAATGTGATGCATTGTCATGGGAAAATTAGCATGGCCTTTTCTAGGAATGTACCCAAATTGCAAGTATAATCTGACATGTACGGAATTTGACCTTGAAGAGGGATTTTAAAAGGGTTACTCTTAGAAGCATCTCAAATATATATATATATATATATATATATATATATATATATATATATATATACTGGAGAATATAACTTGACAAATCCGCTCAAACGGGACACGCGAACCTTAAATGTGGGGCCCCCTTAGGCGCAGGGCCTGGGGCGGTCATCCCACTTACCACCCTCAAATGCCGCTCTTGGTTGTGATGATAGGCAGTCCCATCTTGCAATCATTGATGATCTGTATTTTAATAGAATGTAACTTCTTACAATTAACAAAAGCAGCTTCATTCTCACTAGGTGCCCTTATTGCAATATGAGTGCATTAAAGTTCTCCAGTTACATTAGAATAAGCGGACACTGGCGCAAATTTCTATACAGTAAATTACCTCAGACAGTCCTTATTGTATTCAGGGTTCACATGGAAGAACTTGATGATGACGATCATGTGGACTTCTGGCCTTCAATCCATCAATGTAGAGGCATCACGGTGTTTTGATCAAGTGATGGTGGTGCAGATTGCCACCACAGAAAACCAGAAAAAGAACAGAAGAGAAACTAGGGGTTAGTATAGATTACGGAGCCACCAGGAAGAATAATAATAATTAAAGCATATACAGAGTATCATTACTAAACTAAAATGAAACTATGAGAAGGCAGTGTTAAAATAATGTGTTTTTAGAAGATTTTTAAAGTGCTCCACCATATTAGCCTGGCGAATTTCTATTGGCAAGCTATTCCAGATTTTAGGTGTATAACAGCAGAAGGCCACCTTACCACTTCTTTTAAGTTTAGCTCTTGGAATAATAAGCAGACACTCATTTGAAGATCTAAGATCTTCAGCATGACAACAACCCGAAGCACACAGCAAAACTGAGCACCCAGTGGCTGAAGCAGAAAAAAGTGTATGTTCTCGTGTGGCTCAGTCAGAGCCCAGACCTAAATCCCATTGAAATAAATCTGGAAAGATTTGAAGATAGCAGTCCACCAACGCTCACCATCCAATTTGACCAAACTTGAACAAATCTGTAAAGAAGAGTGGGCAAATATTGCTCAATCTAGATGTGCAAAGCTGATAGAGAAGTACGTCAACAGACTCAAGGCTGTCATTAAACCAAAAGGTGGTTCAACAAAATATTGACATTGGGAGGTGATCCTTTATTCATCTCAGTATGTCTTGTTTTTGATTTTTTATAATTTTTCTGAACTGTAGCTGTGATATCTTTCACTTGTATGTTATAAGTTGCATCGAGTAAGAAAAGCTGGGAAGAAATATTTTTTGGGTGTGCTTTCCTTTAAGGTTGTAAAGCAAAAAAAATAATGGGAATATTTCAAAGGGGGTGATTATTTTCTATACAATACAATTTATTTTTCTATAGCCCAAAATCACACAAGTAGTGCTGCAATGGGCTTTAACAGGCCCTGCCTCTTGACAGCCCCCCAGCCTTGACTCTCTAAGAAGACAAGAAACAACTCCCAAAAAAAAACCTTGTAGGAAAAAATTGGAAGAAACCTTAGGAAAGGCAGTTCAAAGAGAGACCCCTTTCCAGGTAGGTTGGGCGTGCAGTGGGTGTCAAAAGGAAGGGGGTCAATACAATACAATACAGTACAATACACAGAACAGAACAAATCCTCAATGCAGTATAAAAATAAACATTTTAGAAGTACGTAGCAGAATTTAACAGTAGATGATATCACATAATATGATTTACTGTAGATTTGTTTAGAGTCCTGGAGACCTCAACCATCAAGCTGCCTCCCCCATTTGGCCATTTCACAGCTGAAACAGCGCTGGGACAGCCAATCTGATGGAACGACCCCTCTTTCCCACGATTCCTGCGATCCTCCATCAGGGATGACTTTACCATAGGCAGGCAAAACAACTTGGCAGGTGGGCCGTGGCACCAAGTGCCACATTTGAGTACCGAGAACAGAAACAGAATAGGTGAGGGTTAGTATCCGATTATAGCTATCATGTTACTTATGTTTTAGTGCTAATGACTAACAACAGAGATGCAGTCTGTACAGTTAATCAGCAGCTCTAGTCAGGATATGCTAAACTGAAGTAGTGAGTCTTCAGCCGAGATTTAAAGGCTGGGACCGAAGGGGCATCTCTTATAGTGGCAGGCAGACCATTCCACAGTTTAGGGGCCCTGTAACTAAGAGCTCGACCTCCCACTGTTATTTTATTAATCTTTGGAATCCTAAGCAGACCGTCATCTTGAGATCTTAATGTGCGCTCAGGTTTGTAAGTCATGATAAGTTCAGACAAGTAAGCCGGACCTTGGCCATTTAATGCTTTATATGTTAAAAGGAGGATTTTGAAATCTGCCCTAAACTTAACCAGGAGCCAGTGTAAGGATTGAAGAACAGGAGTTATGTGTTTGTATACCCACTTTATATCCACCCACACCATGCAAAAACTGGATGTTGTACTTTGTTGGCTGGTTAATGGCTTCCACCACAGCAGGCATGACGGAGTGAAGCTTGGCTGAGATATTCCTGGCCTGTTGGCCACTTTGCTGAGATGTGACAACATGTAACCAATATAAACCGATGAAAAACAAAAATGTTTTTTAGTGCAAATATGCAGCATTGCCCCTCTTAAAAGGGAACTAAAATACAGTCTGTACATATTACCAATCACTTTTGAGGTTTGTCACATCAATGCATATCTTAATAACGGCTCGATGACATGATTTTTTGTGTATACAAACCGTTATTTATCTGATTTGGCTGCATTTCCCTGCTTGATCCAAGGTGTTGTCATTCCCCAGTTTCTCCAAAATGTTGCATATAGACGAATCAGAGTTGCAGTAAAAATACAAATGCTCACCTGTCAGATTTTTTTTTTTTTTTATAAATCCCGATGTTTGTGTGGGAAGTTGAGCACACACAGTGGTGTGACCCCCTTGGGTGAATCAATCGTCCGAGCTTGTGTTCTGCGTGATCACCAAAGCGTCAAAGTGTTACGTGAACTGAGCGCAATCATCAATGCTTTTCCTCCTTGGTGATTCAGGCATGACGCACCACATAAAGGTGTGGAGGCGGGCAGATTGGTTGGGCACCTCAGTTGTGCTTCACGGGGAGTGGTGTGTTGCCCCTACACCTAATTACACAGGCAGATAAAATGAGCCTGCACAGGACAAGGGGGGATATCAGAACATGAACTGAAAGAGAAAAAGAGACAGAGACGGACGTTAAAGGATGGCGAGAAAGGCAGGAATGGGACAGAGCAAAGAGCAGATGGCAGGTAAGTGGGAGGACAGCCCCTAGGTGGAAATATAGGGTGGTCCAGATCTAATTATGCAATTTTCATGACTCTATAACTTACTAAGTTTATTACATAAAAAATCACCTGAAAAATCCCAGACCATCGAGAAGTGTGCAAACTGATAACATGAAGAATTGTCTTCGCGTCAAACTGGAATTGTCCCCGCATAAATTAAAGTCATCCAGACGATCTGGATCTGCATAATTAGATCTGGACCACCCTGTAGAGGTCAACACTCAGGGGCTGAAGGGAGCCAGTCCAGCTGAGCAGCTTCGTGTAGTTGGAGTGACTCGGAGTTCACTCCTGCATAAATCGGTGGGAATGCAGAGGGACAAAGAAAGAGTGAGGTGAGGCTTGGATTGGGAGCCTTCAATACACTAACCTGGGTCTGGAAATGAAGGTTGGCTGTGCCTGTCAGTAGGGCGTCTTCTCTGCTGCAAGGCCCCATGCTGGGTAAGCAGTAGAGACATCAGTTTTAAAGGGATGCACCATGGACTGAGATTTTAAGAAAAGTTTCCTGCCATGGAATTTTGACCTCATTTTTATGGATCTATTTATTTGCCTTGTTTTAACCTCTGCAATCACTTTGACTTTTAATGGATTATTTATTTACTGGAGATTTTGCACTGCACTTTGTGTTTGAATTTGTTTTAATAAACACATTGTTCACTTTTTGCACCTACCCCTTGCTGCGTATGTGTGCGTCCTCATTTGCCTGGCTCATCTTGGTTATGATTATCGACAGTGTCTGGTTCAAGAGGCTCCCAAATGGCACAGGGAGCATGGCGCTAACACTCTCCATCACAACCCTATAAGCCCAGGTACCATCATTGCCAACTTTAAAGTGACGAGTACAAATTCTAGCCCGGAATGGATTCAAAGTCTAGCTTATAGTTTTCACTTTCTCCCCATGGCTGAATGTTTCTTTTCCTGGCACTTTGATTATCCTCCCACATCCCACACACTCAGTTAACTGGTGATTCTAAATTTGCCCTGTTTGAGAGAATGTGGGTGGCTGTGTGCGAGAGCTCTTTGATGAACTGCTGCCCATCCAGAGTTGATTCTTGCCATCTGCCCACTTTTGCCACTTCCCTCAGTGAGATTAAGGAGATCCTATAATAAACGGGTAAATGTCTATAGTTTTGACCATAACGTGACATTACAGTGGAGTAGAGGTTAATGCTTGTGCCTCACAATGTCTGGGACCTGGGTTCAATCTCCAGTGTCCACATTTTCTTGGTACCGTTTTTTTAATGATCAGATTATCTTCTTCATTTTTTTCTCTGTCTTCCTCCTACTTCTCTAAAACATGCATGTTAAATAATGTGGGTGTGATTTTTTTTATACTGGCATCTCCTTCAGGGTCTGTTCCTTCCCACTACCCTTTCATAAAAAAATAAAATAACAACATGGGTCCAGAAAATGTATAAACAATTAGAGCAAAGACAGATTACATTGTGATACCCAGGTACCTGCAGGCGTGGGCACCTTATCCATCGTGGGACATCTTGTAGTTCATGATTTAGATAGACCAGTAGGAAGTCAGGGGGCAGACAAGACTTTACAGTGCCAAAAAGTGAAACAGTGTTTATCTAAAACAATAGTGAAGAATAAAGTGCCTTTGGGGTGCATTTAAACAACAGGCTTGAGTTGAGTATCCATATGCAAGAGCGGTCAGAGTTGCCTCCTGTGGAAGTTGAGGTTGATTGGTGTATGCAGACCACTCTTTTTTGTTTTCTAGCAGTCAGTAGTGGGCCGTTTATTTTTCTATGCTGTAATGTGCTGGGGAAATGACATTAGTGCAGATGATGTGAAAACACTAAAGAAACTGATTAAAGAGGCGGGTTTAATCTTGGGAGTCTGTCTGCACTCATTAGAGGAAGTGATAGAACAGATTGTCACTCAGGAAACTGCGTACTAACCTGGACAATGACTGTCACCTCCTAGAAGAGGCTTTGGCTCAACAGAGGAGCACCTTCAGTAAGAGACTGAGACAACCGCAGTACTCCAAGGAGCACCATGTGAGGTTGTCATTGAGTCTTATTCTATGTGCTGAATGCTACTGAGCTGGTCAGCAGACATCTCAACAGACTATGATGCCATGTGCCAATACACTGTGCCAGTGACTGACATCCTGTACTGTGAAATTGTAACTGATAAGTATTTGCAATTCTAATAATTTTACACTTATGAAATACCAACAATTTGTTACTTTACTTATCGATAATTCTTATACGTATATTTGTACCTCTTTTGTCTGCTGCTATAACCATGCAGATTATCTATCTATCTATCTATCTATCTATCTATCTATCTATCTATCTATCTATCTATCTTTTATATAGTGCATTTCACATCTATCTATCTATCTATGTATTATATAGTGCCTTTCACATCTATCTATCTATGTATTATATAGTGCCTTTCACATCTATCTATCTATATCTATCTATCTATCTATCTATCTATCTATCTATTATATAGTGCCTTTCACATCTATCTATCTATCTATGTATTATATAGTGCCTTTCACATCTATCTATCTATGTATCTATCTATCTATCTATCTATCTATCTATCTATCTATCTATCTATCTATTATATAGAGCCTTTCACATCTATCTATCTATTTAGAGACAATGTAAACTCCAAGTAGGCCGTGAATTGAGCCCATGTATCAGGAGATGTGTGGGGGGGGCTATGTTAGGTCGGGTAGGTAATTCCCTCATAGATAACAGCCTGCAGTGGAGGTAAATATCTTAAACCAGAGGCCAAATGAATAACAATGTAAAAGTCATGTGCTTGGCAAATGTCTTCCATTCAGTTCAGTAGTCAGGGCTCACGTGTGTCCCAGCTACATAGGAAACTAAGCCTGAAAATATTAACTGTAATCATTTTTATCATCAAATGTGCCTTTGCGAAAAAGACAGTGAATGAATATGCAGGATTTAAAAGCAACAGTGCTGTGGAGACGATGCCGTAGAGCTCATTGCATACAACAATAAAACAATGAAAGCGGCTCATCCTGCTGCATTATGTAACCAACTGGCGAAAGCAATCCCAGAGAGGCGAAATTATAAGAGCAAACAAACAAGAGAAGGGAAGTGGAGTCGTAATTACCTCCAGCATCACATCCCTACAGTGCGCTAAAAACATACTTGCTGAGTAAATACACTAAATCCTGTGGGAAAGAGAATTAGCTGAGGCAAAGATGGACAAGGGCGTCTTTGATTGATATTAGACTTGAAACACTGGAGACTGATGCCATCTGGAAGGAGAACGCAACAGGACAAAAAATTAAATAAAAAGTGAAGGTCAAAGTCTCCTGCCTTCATCTGAGGTCTTATCCTGATTGTAGACTCAGTGCTTTCACTGGCAGCCTGTTAATCTCAAACCTGGGTCTGTTCTGAAGAATCATATTTGTCGCGGATGTGAATCGCTGTATGCGGCGTGTAAAACGCTATATTGTATGTTGCCTGCTCCAGAGTTACATCTTTTCATTCACCTACAGCCGTATCCTCAAAACCAACCCCATTTGGACAATTGTGTCTTTCAGGAGGTGTTTACCCATCAATACATAATAATGCGGTGTATTCTACGCCGCGGGTTGGCTAGTTTAGTAAATATTATTGATTTTATTTGTTTTTGTTTCTTTTTTTGTTCTTGTATGATTTGATTAATATTATTTTGCTAATCATGTTTATGAGTAATTTTAGTCTTGCAGTGTCTGGTTGTTTAAGTTATGTTCCTTGTAATCTCTGTGTTGAGTCTGAGGGGCAGCCCTGGCACCCCCAGTGGTATTTAAGATCAAGCAGCTGTTTGTTACTTTTTCTGTCTTTTAGTTTGAACCTTTGTGATTGTGGACTACTGATATTGTTAAAAGTTATTGTTTCTGGTTTGGTTTCCATTTAAATTAACCTGCTTTTGCTCCAGCCTTTGTTTTCTTGATTTCAGTCTTTTTGAATTATTTAAATTAAAATGATTAAATAACTAAAGTTGGTCTTTGAACCAACTAGAGTTTTTTTACATTTTTCCTTTTCTCCTTTTGTGCACATTCGTGACTTTAAAGAATTTGCCTAATAATTTTTTTTGGCCTGTGTAGGCCGTGAGCCTGATATTTGAGTTTGGGGCCAGGCTAACGTAAGGTAGTGAGAGGTCTGCTCTTTTGGTGCAGACTTGTGGTGACAGCAGGCCTGGATTTGGTTTTTGAGGCCTGCACCTATTTTTGAGCTTTGTGTGTAGCAGGATTACAACGGGAACCATATTCTAAAATACAGTGGTATCCTTTTGTGACTGCCCCTACCTGTATCTCCCTTTTTCTGTCCATCCCTCCCTTCCTCTCTTTCTCTGTCTCTGTGGTGTTATGGGTCCACAGCTCATTGAGCAAAGGCCATTCATTTAAATAAATAATCGACGCACTCGCGGCTTAGCGAGGGGACGTTGGGCCATAGCGAGCTGTGGGGCGATCCGTAGGGTGTGGGCGTTTCTCACCGAGTGCACAGGTGAGGAACTGCCCACATTCGTGATTGTCCCATGGCTAATGCTGCAGCTGCTGTGGACCTCGTCATTTTAAAAAGCGCGAGTCGGTTGTGGGGTGGAAAAATGGAGAGAGGAGAAAAGAGATGAGGAAAAGAGGACGGAGGTTACAGGGAGCGAGGAAGCATGCGGTGCAAGAGAGGCAGACAGGCGGTGCGTGCGTGTGGTGAGCGCACGATCGAGGGCAGCTGTAAGGAAGCTGAGGTGTTGGGCCTACACCCAGGCGTGTGAGTTAGATGTCGCTCCCTCTGAGCGATTATGTAGCGGGAGTGACCAAGGGAAGGCGACTGGCCGCAGAGAGGCCGTGGAAAGGTAGCGGAAGTCGGGAGGCTTGGTGGTTGGAGTCCCCAATGTGTGCATCCTGGCCATTGGGGTAATCAAGTCTCCGAGGCTGGGATGAGTGCCATACCGGAGCCAGGGATCGGGAGGTCTCCAGTCTCGAGTGTGTAGAGGAGGGCAGCTGCAGAGAGCGTCTTGCCTGCTGCTAAGTCCAAAAGGGATAAGCAGGTGAGACGCTAACAGAAACGATGCACCGGATTTGTTGTTTTAAAGACTGCTTCCATGAGAAGATTTTACCTCTGGTTTTAAAGGATTGTTTTTTTTTCTATTTATTGTTTTAACCTCCACGTTTTCATTTTATGGATTATTTATTTAATGAAGAACTTTTGAACTGCACTATTTATGGAACACTGTTTTGATTGTTTCTTTTAATAAAAGCACTGTTTCACTTTTAACCATCCCCTTGCTTAGATGTTTATTGCCTCCATTGACTAGCTCACTCGGTTATGTTATCGACGGTGTTGGGTTCAAGTGCTTCCAAAAATCAGATGGGAGTGTGGAGCCCGAACCCACATCGTCACAGTCTCTCTCTGTCTGTCTTCTCAGGTAGATAATCAAACAATTCTAGTGTCACCAGCTTCTACTTTTTCAACCCCATTCTCTCTCTCTGTCTCTCTCTATGGTATGCCTTGAGGAGCCATTTCTGGATTTATTATTCACTCTGGCAGAACACAGAGCCCCCTAGTGGGCCTGTCATCACACATTGGCAGACAGGAGTGCTTTTCTGTTCGCTCTTTCTCTTTTTTGGGGGTCTGCTTTGGGATAATTCCATGCCATTTGACTCCCTTGTTGCACCCATGTCTCCGGTGGTCCATCACATTGTAGATATAACAAAACTTGTTTAATCTAATTAAAGGTTGCAGGGGGCTGGAGGCTATACTGGTACACTGGGTGGATGGCAGCAACCAATGTACTGTATAAACAACATGTACTGTCTAAATGTATAAGTTTTGTATTGCTTACACTGCACTGATTCTATCCATTGAGAATTTGTTGTGAACATACGTATGATGAATTACGTGACACGTAGATTAGGCAACACAAGGTAATGGACGATTCTTCTATAGACGTTTTTGAAGATGCTTGCTGTTGTCCAGCACAGATTGCCACAGGCCCCTATATCAGTAACAGTGTTATCTTCATTCTCCATGAAAATATGAGATTAAAAATAATTCCTGGCCACCACTAAAAACTTTGTGGAGTAAGCACCATATAGAAAATATAGTTTTCAGGTGGAATATTTCTTTAAGAATAAACTGAACTGAATTCAAACATTAGAGGCTTTTACCTATTTATTGGATTAAACGTGCCAGTTCAATAATTTGACCCCTTTGCCATGCAAATACTGTATCATCCCATTATATAAAAAGGGTGACAGGGCAGATCCAAGCAACTACAGGCCAGTAAGCTTAACGTGCATCACAGGAATATTAATGGAAGGAATTATTAATTATTAAGGATAAGATTGAGCAACACATGGCAAGGACAGGAGTTATTCTGAACAGTCAGCAGGGGGTCAGAAGAAGGTGGTCGTGTTTTACTAACATGTTGGAATTCTATGAGGAGGCAACAAAAGGATCCGATCAAAGTGGAGCAAATGATATTATTTATCTGGACTTTCAGAAAGCATTTGATAAGGTGCCACATGAGAGGTTGGGCATCAAATTAAAAGAAGTGGGAGTTCAGGGTGATGTTTTTAGTTGGGTGCAAAATTGGCTCAGACATAGGAAGCAGGGGGTGATGGTGCGAGGAACCTCATCAGAACTGGCCAATGTTAAGAGTGGTGACCAGCAGGGGTCAGTGCTGGGGTCACTGCTATTTTTGATATATATAAATGATTTAGATAGGAATATAAGTAACAAGCTGGTTAAGTTTGCAGATGATACCAAGATACTGTAGGTGGATTAGCAGATAATTTGGATCCGTTATATCATCACAGACGGACTTGGATAGCAGACAGGCTTGGGCAGATTTGTGGCAGATGAAATTTAATGTCAGTAAATGTAAAGAATTAAACATAGGAAGTAAAAAATGTTAGGTTTGAATACACAATGGCCGGTCGGAAAATCGAGAGTACACCTTGTGAGAAGGATTTAGAAGTCATAGTGGACTCTAAGCTATCGACTTCCCAACAGTGTTCAGAAGCCATTAAGAAGGCTAACAGAATGTCAGGTTATATAGCGCCTTAATGTGTGGAGTACAAGTCACAGGAGGTTATGCTCAGTCTTTATGACACACTGGTGAGGCCTCATCTGGAGTCCTGTGTGCAGTTTTGGTCTCCAGGCTACAAAAAGAACATAGCAGCGCTAGAAAAGGTGCAGAGGAGAGCGACTAGGCTGAGTCCAGGACTACAGGGGATGAACTATGAGGAAAGATTTAAAGAGTTGAGCCTTTACAGTTTAAGCAAAAACAGATTAATAGGTGACATGACTGAAGTGTTTAAAATGATGAAGGGAATTAGTACAGTGGATCGAGACTGTTATTTTAAAATGAGTTCATCAAGAACACGGGAACAACTTGCTAAGGGTAAGTTTTGCAGAAACATTAGGAAGTTTTTCTTTAAACAAAGAACGATAGAGACTTGGAATAAGCTAGCAAGTAGTGTGGTAGACAGTAAGACTTTAGGGACTTTCAAAGCTCGACTTGATGTTTCTTTGGAAGAAATAAGTGGATAGGACTGGCGAGCTTCGTTGGGCTGAATGGCCTGTTCTCGTCTAGAGTGTTCTAATGTTCAAAAGCTACTTGCCCGTAAACTGAGTGGTATTCACATGTTTCATGTTGACTTCTTCAGTAGTTTATTTCCCAGGTACTTACATTGTGATTTAAAAAGTCTTGTAGGCAATGTTATAAGTTGATGCTTTCAATCACTAAAGAGTTTGAATGATTACACTGCAAAAAATGCATATGCAAAAACTAGGCAAAAAAAATCTGCCAATGGGGTAAGCAAAATTTACTTGACAAGATTTCTCAAAACATGCTAAATAATTGTAAATACAAGTTTTTTGACAAGTCAATAATTCTTGCAATAAGGAAAATGATTAAATGTCATGATATAAATACTTTTCACTTGCTTAGATTTCATTTTTTGCTTTGTAACTGGACTGGCACCTGGTCTTTGCCCAGTGCTGGTTCATACCTCGAATCCAATGCCAAACGGGGGTTGGTCGGGTTCTCTACAACCCTGGATCAAATTAAGTGGGTTTAGAAATGTTCTAAAAGTTGAATTATATATACAGGTCAAAATCCTGAAATCTTAACTTTGAGGGTCTGCTGAATCTGCTCATAATGTACTTTAGGTGAGGAGAGGTGGATCAACCATATCAAACATTTTTCCTCCATGAGAGGTGGCTACTCAGTCCGTCAGGCTCTTTTGTGTTCTAACAGACAATAGAGGCAGTATTATTGACTGATTCCTTACGTTAATGACTTGGGTGGGCATCCTGTTCCGTGTTTCCTCAAGCAGCTAAGTACCCTCTGATTTCAGTGGTATTAGCACTCATCACTATCTCTTTTAATAGTTTTGATCTTCATATTTAAAAGATTCATAACATGTAGAACATTCTTTACTTGGATAATGGATTCTGTCACCTTTACATTTAGATGAGTATTGTCAAGCTTTACAATGAATGTGTGGTATCCAACGTTGCCACTAGAGGGCCACACTGCCTGCGCAATGATTTGGGGATTTTGGTTTCTTTCCAGTTGGCATTTCAATTGATTTGTAATTGGCAGAGCTCTGATGGTTTAGCTCACCTTACCCTGATGCACTTATTACTCTTTCGACTAATATTTATTTTTATTTGTACTTTAAGGGAAACATGATACAAAAATAAATCTGTCAATAGTTGCAAAGTGGTTATTTGGATGGAAACCACAAAGATAAAAAGAGACTGCTTTACATACAACCCAAAAGTCATTAAAAAGTTGGGACGGTATGGAAAATAATAATAAAAAGCAGTGATTCTTAAATTTACGTTGAGTTTCATTTCCTTGCAGACAGAAGGAACCCAAGATATTTCGGGTTTTGTCTTTTTCAACTCCGTTTCATTTCTTAATATACAGCCATTCCTACATTTCAGGCCTGCGACACATTAAAAGTTGGGATGGTAAAGCATCCACCACCTTGTAATGTCACCATTCCTTCTCACAACACTTAATGCAATGAAATAAAATTCTAAGTAAATTGAAGAATCACCGTTTTTTGTTATTTGTTTACATTTTACGTACCGTCCCAACGTTTTATGACTTAGGGTTGTATATAAGCAGTCTCCTTTTATCTTTGTGGTTTCCATCCAAATAACCACTTTGCAACTATCAGAAGATTTATTTTTGTATTATGTTGCCTTTAAAGTGCAAATAAAAATAAATATTAGCCATATAAGTGGATAAGTGGATCAGGGTGAGGTGAGCTAAACCATCGGAGCTCTGCCAATTACAGATCAATTGAAATGCCAACTGGAAAGAAACAGATCTGTCACTGACGGCTGGGGACCCTACTTGGGGATGCCTGGGCGGTCCACGAGAGGGACGATACCTCCCCTGGGCCACGAGAGGGCAGCCACCTGGGTTTGCTTAGGGGCCACTGGAACGGAGCTGGGCAGTCCATCCCCATTGGAGGACGTGGCCAATGCCAGGGGGCGCCCGGATGGTTATGGAACCCTGGAGGGCAGCACTTCCTGGTGTGGCGGATGAAATCCCAGGGAGAGTGCTTCCAGGTGCTCTCCTGACACTTCCGCTACAACAGGAAGTGTCGTCAGATGGAGCACCTGGAGCCTGCCGGGTCATTATAAAAGGGACCACCTCCCTCCAGTAAGCGAGCCGGAGTTGGGAGGAAGGAGATGGAGCTTGTGAGGAGGGGAGTGGAGGTCCAAGAAAGAGAGAGAGGGAGTGAGAGAAGGAAAAAGAAAGAAGAAGAGTTGTTGGGATAAGGCATTGTGGTGCTGTGGAGAATAAAGTGTGTGTTTTGGACATTCTGTTGTCTGTCTGTCCGTGTTCGTGGGCTTGCTTTCCACAGATCCTAAAATCATCGTGCAGTGTGGCCCACTAATGGCAGTGTTGGAAGCCACACATGCACTGCAAAGGTCGACACCACTCATCCAAATGAAAAGGTGACATAAACCATTTTCCAAATATAGAATAGTCTACATGTTATGAAGCTTTTCGATTTGAAACACAAAGCTAGTGTCACTAAAAGAGACAGTGATGAGTGCTAATACCACTGGAATGAGAGGATACTTAACTGCTTGAGCAAACACAGACCAGGCTGCCCACCCATGTCATTAACATAAGGAATCAGTCAATAATTGTCTGTCTGAACACAAAAGAACATGATGAACTGAGTAGCCACCTCTCATTTTAATATTTTCATGGAGGAAAAATGGTTGATATGGTTGATAGAAATGTCCAAGTTAAATTCTCACCTACATTCTGAGCAGATTCAGCAAAGCCACATATTCATCTATCATAGTCAAGGTTCCAGAATTTTGACCTGTATACGTCATTTAACTTTTAGAACATTTCTAATCCCACTTAATTTGATCCAGGGTTGTAGAATGAGGGCTGGATCCATTTGGGGTACGCACTAAGACCATTACTGCCATCAGAGTGCCATGTGGGACGGAGCCAGGGTGGCCCAATAGTTAGTACTGCTGGATTTGAATCCTGTGCCTGATTATTATCCGTGTGGAGTTTCTCATTTGTCTCATGTCTTTGAAGAGTTTCCTACCAGAAGACATGCAGGTTGGGATAAATAGCAACTTCAAATGAACTAGGTGTGAGTGTGGATGTGTGACTGAGTGGTCCCCATGCTGGACTGGTGCTCTGTTGAAGGCTGTCTCCTGCCTTGCACCCAAAGTGGCTAGGATAAGCTCTGGTTCTCCTGTGACTGTAAACCGAATTAAGCAGATCCTGTCATAACAAGACAAAAGAGTCACAAAAAGGTTTGGGGCAGCCACGCGTATATTGTTCCTGGCTGCAAATGAATAGAAAATGATGTGCAGATATGTACAGGTTGGAGTCCAAAACAGAACTTATTTGATGAGGAAAAGATGGCAATTTTAATAGAGAGTAGAAGAAGTGACGTCAGCTGGGCCACAACCAGGGGTGACATTATTAGGGCTACAGCTGGAAGTGACCTCACTGGATTTGATGTCATCAGGGCCAGGCAGAATTTCCCGTAACTGGTCTGCAGAGGAAAGAGAATAAGGATAAGCACACTCTACCATGCACTGGTCTGGCGTGGAATTGCCCTCATTCAGGCCTTTTAGCTGCCTCCCATGCACATGTGTGTGACAATCCATATATTTTTATGTTATGTTATATGGCAAGGAACACTTGTACTGCTGCTGTAGCACACTAAATATACTGTGACATCGTGTTTGTGAGGTTTATGAATAATTAAAGATGACAGATTGTGTTTGTGAGGCTGGGTGTTCCAGTTAATGTTTTGTACTACATATAGGAAATGTAATAAGGAGTAGACCGGAGGCAGAAAAATGTTTGGGGACGGCCACTCTGTATACTGAAAAAAAATCAGAAAATTAAGAAAACATCTTTTAGAAGTGGAGTTCAAAATAGTACTGCTCTAACAATGGAGGTCTGGCCTATAGATATTGCAGAAACAGGAAGAGGAGGAGTCAGAGTGGCCAGAAAAGGAAGTGACATCTATAGAAGATGGGTTCTGGTTACCAGACTTCATTAGAAGGTGCTGGATGTGATGTCATCAGTGGGTGGATTGAAGGTGGTACTACTGGGAGGTACAGTCTTCACTTGGTCTGCAGAGGGACAAAAGGAGAGAGGATTAGATGACAGCGCCAAACCTGGTCTTTCTGAGAAATGACACTGTTTATGCCTGTAAAGTGTCTCCAATGTGCACGTGTGTGACAGCAAGAAGGATATGACTGTGCAACCATCTTCAAACCTGTTTGGAAGAATTTAGGACATCCAAGAAATCAATACTATAGGTGGATCAGAAGGTCATACTACTCGTGGTCACAGTGCTTACAACATTGCTTTTTACTGCTTACAGAGATATGGTGACCTCTGTTGACACCTCAGTCATAGACTTTACTCATGTCAGCTGAAGGACAGTCTAGTATCATCCATTTTTTTGCCATTCATGTCTTTTGATCCTCTTAATTTCAGCTAAAGTGTCAGGGATCGCCTCATAAGGCCTCTCTTTGTAATGAGGTTTGGGGTCTCATCTAATAAGATTGATCAATAACAGACAAAGTGACATAATTGAGATGTTTCCAGGATGGACCATGTAAACACTTGGTCAATGAGCAAAAAGCCATAACTCAATAATTGGCAACCTATCCTAGGTGGTATAGGGCGCAAGGCAGGAACAAACCCGGGACAGGGCACCAAATTATTCTTCTTATCTAATTTTTATTTTTTTATTTGCTTGTAACTATTTCTTTGACATCTTGCAAAGCACTTTGAACTCCATCCTTTGTATGACAATTTGCTATAGAAATAAGTCTTGTTGTCATGTCATTTCCTAACCCACCTAATTCAGACCAAGTTTGCAAGTGGGCAGGAGCCTATTCCAGCTAACATAACATACATGTCTTTGGACAGTGGGATGAAAATGGAAGCACCTGGAACAAACCCATGCAGAGAACATGCAAACTCCATAGGGGACACAAATTCTGGAAACTTTAAGGCAAGGCAGCAGCACTACCACTCTGCCACCCCTGTTGTTGTTGTAGCATACAGTAGATCTCTGTTTTGTTTTTGTCCTTTGTAAAAAGAATATATATATATATATAAATATATATATATATATATATATATATATATATATATATATTGTAAGAAAGAGACAAAACAATTATAAAGTTTTGGGGTTTCTGGCCCCGTATACTGTAAGTTTCAGAAAGTCAGTGATGGCTATGCGACCGTTACAACAGACAACATGAAATGGCGTAAGGGAACAATTTATGGGGTGGGACCGGAAACAGGCAGATGGAATGCTGGCAAGGAACCGAGGTGGTGGATGGGAGTCATGATGTCATCAGAAGTGAACCAGAGGGAAGGTAGGAATGCGGAAGTGGCAGCACATGGTTAGGGAGTCTGAATAAACTGAAGGTGGCATTGCTTCAGTGTTTCTGTGGAAATAAAGAAAGAGAGGTTAGTACCCTGCCTTTGTCCCCTGGCACTATATAGTTCACTGCTTGTCGGGTCTTTAAGCGGCTCCCTATGCGCACGTGCATGACGATATATATATACAGTGAAACCTCGAAATACGAGTTTAATTCGTTCCAGCACTGAGCTTGTATAGCGAATTTCTCGTATCTAGAACAAACTTCCCAATTGAAAATAATTGAAATCCAGTTAATCCGTTCCGCACCCCCAAAAATATCAACATCAAAATCAATTTTCCTAACAAATAACACTGATAAATAATATATACAAGTGGAACCTCGGTTTGCAAGTAACTTGGTTTACGAGTGTTTTGCAAGACAAGCTAAATTTTTAAATTAATTTTGACTTGATAAAACGAGCGATGTCTTGCAATACAAGTAGTATGGATACACTTTGTCTGCTGAGCGTCATGTGAGCATAACTGAGCTGATGGTTCTTCTGTCTCTCCTTATCTCTCTCTCCCTCGCTCGCGCACGTGTCTCTCTCTCCTTATTTCTCTCGCTCGCGCATGAGTCTCTCTCTCTCTCTCTCTCTCCTTATCTCTCTCGCTCGCTTGCGCCTCTCTCTCTCCTTATCTCGCTCGCTCGCGTCTCTCTCTCTCTCTCTCTCTCTCTCTCCTCTTGAGGGCAATCGTCTCCTATTCTCTGTCTGCATGTCTGTGATATTTTTGGATACGCTTATACGCCAAACTGCTACAGCGAAACAATGAAATCACAAGCGCACAAACGCGTAGATCCTCACGCTACGGGAGAACAAGGAACACTGAGTAAGCTGACGGGCTGGCAGCGTCAGCTTGGGTGAATCTCCAAGTCGAGGCGGATCGGGAAACGCGTCACGCATAACCATAGCCTGGCTCGTGGCTCGTTACGCGAACCAATGCTCATATTTAGATCCAAATTTTTCGCTCATACTTTCTTCTTATCTTGAATTTCTCGTATACAGAGGTGATCGTATCTAGAGGTTCCACTGTATATATATTGTCACAGATGGCTGGGGGGACGACCCGGCCAGGATGCCTTGGAGAGCCCTGGACCTCAGCACTTCTGCCACACCAGGAAGTGCTAGGGGAAGAAGAGCAGGGACACCTGGAGTGCTTCTGGGGATACAGCCGGCACTTCCGCCACACGGGACGTGTCGGCGAGAGATTGCCAGGAAGCACCTGGAGCACATCCAGGTGTGGATAAAAGGGGCCGCCTCCCTTCATTCGGGGCAAGAGTCGGGAGCGAAGGAAGGGCAAGGTCTAGAAGGAGACGTGGAGGTGGCCTGAAGAGTGAAGGCATTGTGTGGTGTTGGCCAGGACTTTGGGGACTCTAGGGGTTTGTGAGCACTGAAGTGTAAATAATAGAATGTATAATAAACGTGTGTGGGGTGATTCAAACGTGTCTGCCTGTCTGTGTCTGGGTCATAGTCCACAATACATATATGTATATACTGTATATTGTGACCACTGCTGCATTTGGAGAAAAGCACGTGGCCATATCATCTCTGGCAATCAGCAGCTACCCTCTAAAACACACGTAACTCTGATCTCTCTCTCAAAAACGTCAAATGTTACTCCTTAATAATCTCTAGATGATAAAGTTTGTTGAACAAACAGGTATCACTAGCTAAGCTCAGCCCGCAGCGTCTCTCTCAGATTTGCGCAAATAAATCGGTACCGCAAGTGAACTATGATACTTAGCACGATGAGAAAAGTTGCAAAATCAACCGGAATGCTCAAGCAATCTATAGAAAAAAAAAACCAATCTAAATTCATTAAGTAGTCTATCACAATGTCTGAACCACAAAAAGAGAAAGTGAAGTTCTTCAATGTAAATTTTCATCTTTTTATGAACTTTCTTCATAAATAGTGCAGATCTCTTCATAGTTCTGGCTGGCAGGTGAAGCAGAGAAACACATCCTACACAGCCATTATCACTTCTGCCATTGATAACTCACCATTGCCAGCTGATTTAGTTGGAATATCAATTTAAGCAGCCTGGTCTGCCACTGCCTTACAATTTATCAGGTCATCTTCATTACTGAATCAAGGACTGTCTTGGAAAAGATGACCACAAGCACCTTCACTAACCAGTTCCATTTGCTGCTTGCCTAGGGCTGTTTAAGAGCATAACCATATGGTAAGAAGATTCTGTCACTCTGTTGTATGATCTTTCATGGTAGCCTGGTGAGTACTATTGGCCCTTGAATGGACTTCACCCATGATGTAATATGAATATCCTATACTGGCCATTTGCTTTCAACAGAGAAATTATGGTCCTTCAGAAATCATTTCCTCTTTGGTCAGTGAATTGGTTAGGCACCATTTGACATCTGTATGCCTCTGTGCCGTGATACAGCCATTCGCATTGCCAAACATGAAAGCATTCCATATTACTAAGAACCCCTTTATGTATTCCTGTTCTGGGCTGATATATTATTCATCTGCCTTGGCACTGAAATCATTTCTTCCTCACCAAACAGATGTTCTGTTCCTTGGGTTTAATGGAAATTGGACCAATCATTGCTTTGTTATGGATTGGCATCTTCCCCAGACATTCAAAGTAAATCTTTATAAATAAAACCATAATTGGAAGTATAGCACATAGTGGAGAGACAATAAAATTTTACACAGACCTGGATAGTATCCAGAATACTTGGAAAATGTATTGCAATTTAGACAAAGAGAAAGGGCCACATGTAGGAAAGAAGAATATCCATTATAAACAGGAGATGTGTGGCTCTGACCAACCTCACCGACATGAAGGACAAGTCCTCACAGCTGCTGGACCTCAATTCAGTTTTGTCCTGTATATTTTATCCATGTTCAGACCCCCAGGGAGTTAAATGTATTCTGGTGCTATCTGGGCACTTGTTTCCATATTTTATTTCTTAGAAGGTTAATTTTCTTTGTGGTTTCTGTATTTTTTGTTGTTGTTGCAGTCTTGATGATGTCACACTGTGGCTGGGTTTCACCTCATATTTTACATCCAAGGATGCTTTTCATGTTTCAGTGTTTTGTTGTGCATTGCATATCAAATACAACTTAATTTAAAAAATGTGGGTTACATGCCAAGAAAGAGCACCACAGATGCAATGTTTGCTCTGAGGATGTTGATGTAGAAGTTTAGAGAAGGACAGAAGGAGTTGCATTGCGTCTTTGTGGACCTGGAGTAAGCATATGTCAGGATGCCTCAAGAGGAGCTGTGGTATCGTATGAAGAATTGGGAGTGGCAGAAAAGTAGCTAAGAGTTGTACAGGATATGTACGAGGGAAGTGTGACAGTGGTGAGGTCTGTGGAGGGAGAGACATATGCATTCAAGGTGGAGGTGGGATTACATCAGGGATCAGCTCTGAGCCCTTTCTTATTTGCAATGGTGATGGACAGGTTGACAGACGAGATTAGACAGGAGTCCCTGTGGGCTATGATGTTTGCTGATGACATTGTGATCTGTAGCGATAGTAGGGAGCAGGTTGAGGAGACCCTAGAGAGTTGGAGTTCTGCTCAAGAGAGGAGAGGAATGAAGGTCAGTAGGAACACCTAGACAGAATACATGTGTGTAAATGAGAGGGAGGTCAGTGGAATGGTGAGGGTGCAGGGAATAGAGTTGGCGAAGGTGGATGAGTTTAAATACTTGGGATCAACAGTACAGAGTAATGGGGATTGTGGAAGAGAAGTGAAAAAGAGAGTGCAGGTAGGGTGGAATGGGTGGAGAAGAGTGTCAGGCGTGATTTGTGACAGATGGGTATCAGCAAGAGTGACAGGGAAGGTCTGCAGGACAATAGTGAGACCAGCTATGTTATATGGGTTGGAGACAGTGACACTGGCCAGAAAGCAGGAGACAGAGCTGGAGGTGTCAGAGTTAAAGATGCTAAGATTTGCATTGGGTGGGACGAGGATGGACAGGATTAGAAATGAGGACATTAGAGGGTCAGCTCAAGCTGGACGGTTGGGAGACAAAGTCAGAGAGGCGAGACTGTGTTGGTTTGGACATGTGCAGAGGAGAGATGCTGGGTATATTGGGAGAAGGATGCTAAGGATAGAGCTGCCAGGGAAAAGGAAAGGAGAAAGGCCTAAGAGAAGGTTTATGGATGTGGTGAGAGAGGACATGCAGGTGATGGATGTGACAGAGCAAGATGCAGAGGACAGAAAGATATGGAAGAAGATGATCTACTGTGGCGAACCCTAACGGGAGCAGCTGATAGAAGAAGAAGACTGAAGTACTTAAAAAAATATACAAAAGACTCGCTTCAAAAATCGTTTCAAATAAATCCGTTTCTCAAACATTTCAGACTACGGTAGACTACTACTTCTGTTTCATCCGTCAAACATTTGTCCCAGAACATAATTTCAGAACATTTTCTAAGCTCTGCTCGCTGAGAAACATTCTTTTTAATTTTATGAGTCATTTCTGTTATGTTTATTATTTTTCAGTACTTATGCATTATGTATTCAGGTCTATTTATGTTACTTGTGTTTTGTGGGTGGAGCCAGAAGAGGCGGGGTCACTTTGATGTCACAACTTAAGAACCGCCTTCAGCATTTATATAGGCGAGGCTGGGAAGTTGGCCTTTCAGAGGTTCATTGAATTTTTTTGTGTTTTGATTTATTGCTTATATTCTTAGAATTACAGTGATCCCTCGCTATATCACGCTTCGACTTTTGTGGCTTCACTCTATCGCGATTTTTTTCTCATACACGCTTACGTCACTACGCATGCGCTTTCTGAGAACTTTTATCTATGCCCTACGATGGCTCCTAAACATGCTGCTTTTTCTAAGCCTTCTGACAATAAAACTAAGCGCCGGAGGAAGATGCTTACTATCCAGGAGAAGGTGAAACTCTTGGATATGATTAAAGATGGCAATACCCTACAAAAGCCTCCTCACGCATATGAAAAGACAGCGCCAGCAACTGCCTATCAAGATGTTCTTCAGCCGCACCCAGACACCCACTGCCTACTCCTAGTACTTCTTCACTGAAGACAACAACGCATCTGCTGAAGATACTGCACCACCTCTGAAGACTCTCCTACTGAGGTCGTGCCTTCATAGGTTAGTGGTTGTGTGCAATTGAATGTACAGTACAATAATCTACTATATAAAAGCGTTCGGGATTGTCCGCTTATTACAGACTTACTACTTGCGGCTTGAGGTACGAAGCGACGCGATGAGAGCAGAGTTCTGGTGCTGTCATCATTCCCTTGCTTTTGTACGAGATGCGCTGGAAAAATAGACAAAATTATGTCTCTGGAAATAATTAATGTTGATGGAGTACAAATGCCTCACCGTGTAGTAAATATCAGGGGAGATGGTGCTTGCTTATTCTCATCTATAGCTTATTTAGTGTATGAAACTCCGTCTTTAGCGGTACAGATTCGGGCTGACATTGTACGACTTTGGACAGGCACTTGAGGGGATAAAAAAAACGTAGGTTTTCGGGAGATGTTATGAATGGGCACTTTGATGTTCTCATTCTCTACACTTACATGCCTGATGTACACATGGAGCGCACAAAAATTGAGGATAAAAGTAGGTTGCCTTAAAAGGCGAGTGCGCCTAGTAATATGATATTTGTAACGTCTAATATGTCTTATTTTCTCTTATTTGGTCTAATATATTGGGTAATACGAGTGTAATGGTGACTAAAGGGTGTTTTTTCATGTCTAGAGGGCTCTAATAATGTTAAAAAACGTATTTAGAAGGTCGTAAACAGGTTTTCTATACTCTAACTGCGAAGATATTCGATTTATAAATAAAGAATCCTATTTCGCGAAAATTCATTTATCACGGTAGAGTCTGGAACGGATTAACCGTGATAAACGAGGGTTCACTGTACTGATTTCTAGATTATGTATTTAGCGAGGCATGTGCATGTGAGGCAGCTAAAGGGCTCAAATGATGGTAATCCCACATAGCAGACCATGTGAGGGAAATTCCGCCTTGGCCTGTCAACATCACCTCCGGTTCTGGGCCTGACGGAATGGATTGTCTTTTTAAACAAATTCTTTTTGCCTTCTTTTTTCCTCTTTTTGCAGTTTGTTGTTCTTTTTCTGAAAACAAAATTAATTTTTTATTCTACAGTATATAAAGATTTTATTTGTGGGACTTTTCATATGAAGCCAAGGGTTTTTAAGGTTCATCTCCCTTGAAGGCCATTTTTGGATATTTTCTGCATTTTTGGAACATTTAAGATAGAAATTAAAAGTTTAAAATCCAGCGGCACCTTTTTAGACCAGTGTAGGCCGAAGCCTGCCTGTTTAAGTTGTGGCTGGCTGCCAGTCCTGTTTTATGGGACTTTTTGGGAGCCTTACACCCTTTTGACCTGTTTTTGTCAAATTTGAAAGTGTGGAGAAGGATAAGTGTGGACACAGAAGCCCACTAGTGACAGTGTCTTGTCCTTGAAGTGTTCAGATGCTTTTTCTAGGAGTCTCTTGAGAAACCAAAAGAGCAGAAGTTTAGTTACCCCTTGGACAGGAATCTGAGTTTGGCTTTTCCTAGACTTTCTGGGAACTGTTGAAATCAGCAAAATACTTTGAAGTCTGAAGAAACTGAACTAGTTTTGAATGGATTGAATTGGTGCAATGGTGCTTAGCCTTAAGGCCTAGGGAAATATCTGTCAACTATGCTAAACTGATTTCTGTGGCCAAAAATGTGACTTGAACTGTGAAGTTGCAGTACTAACCATTATGACACCATGCCTCCCTGAGATTAAATTATCAGAATTAAATATCAGAACACACTGGCAGACAGGAAGTGTGAATTCACTAAGGCTTGTCCTTACATATCCGATAGCAGATACTTGCTTCTCTTGAAATGAAAAATGCATTTTTTTCCCAGACGCTTGTCCTCATTTACTGCTGCTGTTATGAAATAAGTGCAACACTAAAGCACATCCTGTTTGCATTGGGGGTGTAGCACTGTGGGTAATATTATTAAAGGGGAAGACTCAGTATTACACAAAAGTCACATACCTCTGGTTTCAGAACATCTGGATTCTCTGCAGTTTGACTATCAGACACATATAGGTGTGGAGGATGATCTCGTCTACATGCTCCACCGGGCCTAATCCCACTTGGACAAAGCAAGCACCACAGCCAGGATAATGGTGTTTGATTTTACCAGTGCATTTAACACCATTCTGCCTCATGGGGAAAAGCTCAAAGCTTGGAATCTTGATGCCCCCACAATCTCCTGGAACTGACCAACAGACAGCAGTTTGTGAGGTTAAGGGACTCTGTGTCAGAAATGGCAGTGTGTACCGTTCTGTCTCCCTTCCTCTTCTGCCTCTACACAACAGATTTCCAGCACAATACCAGCACTTGCCATGTACAGAAATGATCAGATAACTTGTCCATCATAGGCTGCATTAATAATGGGGACAAGTAAGAGAACAGAATGGTTGTGGAGAACTTGTCTTGTGGTGCAAGGATAACAACTTGCAACTCAACATCAGCAAGAGAAAAAATCTGGTGGAAGGATGTGCCAAGGAGTATCTGAGACCAACCGCCATTCAGGGGGAGGACGTGGAGGTGGCGCAGAGCTAGAAGGACCTGGGGGCTCACATGAACAACAAATTAGACTTGCCTGACCACACTGGACTTGCTAAGGAGTCTCAAGTCTTTTGATGTATACAGAAGGCTGCTGGAAATGTTCTACCCGTCCATAGTAGCCAGTGAGGTGTTCCATGATTCAGTCTCTTGGGGAAGAAACTTGAGCTCAAAAGAAGGCACAATACCTGAACAAAGTTTTTTGGAAATCCTGTGACATCACAGAGCAAACCCGGGACACACTGGAAGCTGCTGTGGAAAAGAGGATGGTAGCAAAATTGGATGTCATCATGAAAAATCCCCTCCAACCCTTCCAGGGGGCAATCTCTTGGAGACCTTTTAGCCATAGGCTCATTCCACCATGGTGTGCTAAGAGTCTTTTCTGCCCATTGCTGTTAGGCAATTCAATGCTTCCTCTTGACATGCTCTTTAAGTTCATTTTAAAATATCTGCAGAATATACATTTATTGATTATTTTATTTATTGATTGATTGGCTGTATTATTTGTCCTGTGAGTCTGTATCCTTGTTTTTTATATTTCTGCTGCTGTATTCACTTGAATTTCCCTTTAGGATTAATAAAGTTAATTTAATGTAATCTAATCTAACCTAATCTAACCTACAAATCCATAGAAAAAGACATTATCTTTAAGACACAAACACATCGACACATTTACAGTTTCCTACTTTGTGTGAATTTCATGTTTAGATGTATTCCGCAAATTTTTAGCCAACTAATAGGATCAGCATTATACACTTCGGGGGCTGTCCCATTCAACATTGTCTGCTACAGCTCATACTGCCCTCACAAAGCATCATGGGGAGCTGGGAAAAAAGTTGACATATGCCATGCACACAGTTGCACAGTTTCCAGATATATTATCTTTGAACAGGGTCATTGGCAAACAAAGCACATCTGCTGCCAAAAACGCATTAATGAATTTTGCCGATCAACACTAATCATTAAATTATGTCATGTGTAGCTTCTGGTAAGTAAGGCAGGATCAAGCACGGGTCAAATGCATGCCGAAAGAAATCTCTCAGTCCATAACGTTTGTTTAAAAAAGTTTAGTGAAAATTCAAAGCAAACAGTCCACACAATAATAAAGAAAAAGGTTGTTACACATGTAGAATAAAAGGCAAAAACAAAATTGGAAAAAAGTCCCTTCTATGAACTTAGCTTTTCTTGTCAAACTTCAGTTGTTTCTATACTTAAAGATGCTTTACTTCACCTTCAGTGTGCTCTAAACGTACAGCGCTGCACGTTCAATACAACACGTTGTGTTACATACTATTGGACGTTTTAAGGCCTGGTTTAAAACCGTGTGCCCTCCATGCCTTAATCATGGCAAGGCAGGCCACTAACTGTGAATAATCTGTGGCCAGAGAGACAAGAAATGGTTAGAATACACCAATTCAATTCAGCTTGTGGGGGTTATAAGAACCTCCCATAGACTATGCACTAATATACAGTCAAACATTTAATATAACTTAAATAACTAGTAAATGGCTCTTACATCATGCTATATAAATAAGACCTGTGTCAGCAACTTTTCCAATTCTGACTCACATGTCTTTACAGAACTACTGATGATCAAGATAAATTCAATACATTGTGTATGGTTTATGGGAGATGAGAAATGCTATCATGGTGCACATTTATGTCACGGAAAACTTTCAAACCCTTAATAATCCATGGCCCTGTGACAGGGCTCTAGAGTGCGACGAATTTGGTCACACGTGCGACCTAATTTCTCAATGGTGCGACTAAAAAAAATCAAAGGTTGCACCGGTGCGACCAGCCGTTCGAGGGGGAAAAAAAACGAAACTCCGTGACTCTTAAAGTCTGCCTGTTGTTCAACAACAGACACACATTAGGCCCATATCGTGGTCTAAACCAATCAGAGATAGTGAAGGGCGGATCCCGCCCCCCCTCTGATTGGCCGTGGTCCAGATAGTCCTGTACGTGTGTGTACGTTTGAAAATGCATGTGATGCAGTCAGACAGAGAGGTGAGTAGCCCATCAGGTAAACAGTGGATGTAGCCGCGGATTATGAGAGAAGATGAAAAGAACGATTGACAGCTTTTTCGTTAAGAATGTTAAGTTAAGGCCTAAACCGTCCAAAAATCATAACCAATGCTCTGACACGGAGCCATCAACCTCCCAAGTTATAGCAAGCCCTGGTCCGGAGACGGCATTAGATAATGAGCCACATACGATCGAGTCCGAGCCCACTGAAATTAAAAGGGGTAAAGTGTATACATTTCGAAAAGAGTGGCTTGACCAGTTTCCCTGGCTAAGATACAGTAAAGCTGATAATATAATGCACTGTATTTACTGTAAAGAGTGTGGGAAGACCATGGCCGGCAGTAGTGCATTTGTGACTGGTTCTAATACATTTAGAGTTGAAACGCTGAAAAAGCACAATGCATCTATAAAACACATTACATGCCGCGATAAATGCACTGCTCAAGTGTCCCCTCCCCCCGCTGCCTTTCAGCGGCAGACAGCAGCAAACAGATCATCAGACGAGGCCGAGATGATAATTAAGTTTAACGTTGCCTACAATATTGCAAAAGAAGAACTTCCCTTCACTAAATTCAAGTCCGAAATAATTCTTATGAAGAAAAATGGCTTGAACGTAAACCCGACGTACAGCAATGATGTCGCGTGCGCCCAATTTATAGGAGTCATCGCAGATACATTGAAAAAAAGACGTCTGTGCAAATTGCGAACAGTGCGTACATGGCATTCCTGATCGACGGAGACACAGATATCGCCACAAAGGAATGCGTCATTGTGTACGGTCGTATCTTGCGGAGAGGAAGACCGGTGAATATACTTATTGGACACATTGAGGTCGAGCATGCTCATGCCCAAGTCTGGAAGATTTTGATGCTAGAGAGTGTGGCCAGTTGGTTTAGTCAAGGCCAAAGATCAAGAAGGCCAAACTACAGGAGTTGGCCATCCAAGGGGCATGTGACTGCAATGGAGGATAGTCCATAAGACTTTGAGCCATGAGATGTTCAGTTTGAAGCCCTTAAAACGCTTAATTTAGATTTTCTTTTTAGTTAATTTATCTTGAGATTTTTTAAGTTTAAATTTTAGCTCAGTAAAGCACTTTAAGCACCAACACTTTTTCAGTAAGTTACCTTTCTTGTAGAATTGTGCTTGCCTTCAAATAAAGAACTTTATATTGACCAGATTGTTAGTTAATCAAGTCAATATTGCCTATATGGACAGCGATAAAAAAAACAAACAAATAAATAAATAAAAATGTGATGCGGTTGAAAATTTTGATGCACCTAACTTTTGTTGCTGGTGCACCTAAGAAAAAAAGTTAGGCGCACCAGTGCAACCAGTGCAAAAAGTTAGTCTAGAGCCCTGCGTGATGTTCTGTGCTTTTGATCCCTTGCATGGTTCAAGCCTGGGGCATCTTGTAGTTCATGACCGACCAGAAAGCAGAATTGAGTGAGAGACACCAACAAGAATTAAGGTACCAAAAAAATAACTGTCCTTTATTGTAACAAATGCAAATAAAAATATCAGACACAGTCAATTCAGCATTGACACAGAGAGAGAGAGGTTAGGAACACGCACTGATACAGCGCATTGCCGCACCCACCACACGACAAACCAACTCAGGATCCAGATTAGGACCCGAGTGCAGCCATGCAATGGGTGACACCTCAGCACCACACTAGTTCAGATGGAGTGGAACAGTGGGAGGTTTTTTATGGTGGCTGGAGTGCCAGTTCTGCCACCAACCCCCAGATTTTTCCCTGTAGGTTGGAGGGCCTACATGCAGGGATGGTTGCAGATTAACATCATACCCAGGACGGAGCAATTGCAGGTTAAGGGCCTTGCTCAAGGGCCCAACAAAGCAGAGACCCTTTTGGCATTTTACAGGATTAGAACCGGCAACCTTTCGATTGCCAGTGCAGACCCCTAGCCTAAGAGCCACCACTCCGCAGAAAGAAATATGCAGAAATTAAAACTGTACTATTTACAATATTTAGAGCTGCACCTTCAAAGAGGTATGCAAAAATAAAAGGCTTTCTTCTCGCAAGGATATTATAGCAAGTCCAGAAATTAATTTCAAAAAGAATCAAAAATAAACAAAAAAACTGATAAGCAAACATCTGACCAACTTCCTCCCAATGATCACCTCCTCTTCTCTTAATAACTCAAAGGTCTAATCTGACAAGCACCTCACATTTTATTCACTTCAGCCACAATGATCAGCAGATCAGAATGGCCAAAATCGACGACCCCTAGTGTCTGCTCAGACGTTTTCCACACTGCTTAAGCGAGCTCCCCCGTCGGTGGTCACTCAGTTCCTTCTTGTAACACAAACGTCAAGAAAAGGAGGTCAATATTTCAACTGGTTTTATGCCAGTACTGTCACATATCGAAAATTTTACAGTTCAAGAGATCTTTTCAAGCTCCAGTTACTTTTAAACAGTTCAGTCAGTGAACAATTAACAAGACGAACAATGGAAAGAAAAACACAAGAATGATGAACGATTCTGGAAGCCAAGAAAAACAAAAGAGCTAGGCTGCAGTCTCACTTCTGCTCTTAGGTACTCTTTGAACAGTAACAGGCACCGCTAATTGCTTCTTAATCGTTCTGCTTTGATTAATATCCCATTATAAGTTCGGTATGACATTTTTAACAGGAGTACAAAGCCAAACTCAAATATGATATTTTAGCCAGAGTCTAATTGGGGAAATGACATGGAATGTGAACATGTTGTGTATTCTGTTCTTTTATAAATAGGATCAAAGAAATGAGCACCTGAATTGGCAGTTATCACAAATTGCTCAAAGATGTCTGCAGGATTTTGGCTTGAGTTTCTTTCCTACATGTCAGCAATGTTACAGAGCAAGCGATCAAGAATGCCGGCTCCAATTAACACGTCATTTTGTGCCAGTGCCTAATGGAATAAATATAGAAGTGCCTGAATAGCTAAAAATTCATTATTTTATGCAAACTGAAAGAAGATTCTGTGATTTTCAAACCCCACAATGCAAATAAAAACAAGAAATAAAAGATATTAGGCTGACCCGCCTTTTAAGGCGACTGACTTTAAAGTTGACCACTTCTTAAGGCAATTCAATACGTAGATCAATTTGATATTTTATACACACTCATTAATTTGGTTATATTGCATTTGAGCGGTATTACTTTAATACTCGTAGTTTCTGTTATTATTGTGATGAAATGTAAACTTTTTTTCTATATTGAGGTCGCCCTTTTGAACCCCCCTGATATTTACTACGCGGTGAGGCATTTGTACTCCATCAACATTAATTATTTCCAGAGACATAATTTTGTCTATTTTTCCAGCGCATCGCGCACAGAAGCAAGGGAACGACGGGAGCACCAGAACTCTGCTCACATCATGTCGCTTCGTACCGCAAGCTGCAAGTAGTAAGTCTGTGATAAGCGGAATACCGCTACCCTTTCTACTCACGGGACAGAAGGACAATCCCGACCGCTTTTATATAATAAGAATGAAGAAGAAGATATCGCACAGTCTGGAGTAGAAAATTATCTTTTACCTAGAAAAACGAAACTACAAATCCCATCGTGCATTGCAAAATGGACGGGCGTGTGAAACTCGCGCCTGCGTAGCACTCACGGGACGGAAGGACAATCCCGACCGCTTTTATATAGAAGGATGTTTAAATGGCGCAATATGATGGCGTAATGATTAGCAGTACCACCTCACATATTCAGTTTTCTGTGTCGAGTTGGCATGGGGGATTTATTCCACCTACTGTACATCCTCAAAGATGTGAAGAGGACTAACCCCTTTGGGTGGGTGCATAATTGGGCACTGTGATAAACTTATTGCTCTATCATGGCTGCCCCAATGCCAGAATCGGTGGTGGCCCTCACTGACCCAGAACTGGGTTATTCAGGTTTTAAAATTATATTTTTTATTATAATTTTTTTCCATTTACTAAAGTTAAAGTAAGACCACTACAAGCAAAACACAATTCAATCAAAGGTATAGAGTGCAACATTCCAGAATATTAGCAAATGTTAATTCTTGGGCTTGGAATTCTATGTGAAAATGGTTAACCCCGAGTAATTCTTGGGGTTCCCTATCTGTAATCTGTTGTGATGAGTTACTAGCCATGGTACTTGTCATTGATGGACAATAGAATAATTTAAAAATATTTGCTATCTCTTGCCCAAAATGCACCTTCAGCGCCTTTCCTCTGTATTTGCGTGTGTGAACGTCTCTTAATAAAATCCCCTTACATTCTGGGGGCATTTTCAGCAATCAACACCCCTGGGGGGTGGTGTACCCCAAAACAAAGCCTTCATATTCAAAAAATAAACACAGGACAGTCAATATTTCCCTAAAACCTCACAGAAAACTTCTAAAATGGAACAGAATCTGTGTTTGTGTCAAATTTAAACATTCCTTTACTTAGAAACTTCTGCTAAACTAGGAAAAAAACACAGGTGCTCACAGTAATATTTTCAATTTTTTATTTTCTGATACTGTATATCTCATGTACAAGTAATGCCATGGCAGTTTTGTTCATCTCTGAGGTGTTCCCAGACATGTCATCTGTACCTGTCTAAAGGTTCATGTTGATAACACAAAGAAACAAATCGTTACAGCATTTGGCGCCATGGGTCCCCCTCCACTACCCAAAACCTCTCCAAATGGGGATCCAAGTTCAAAGGAATTTTATTGCTCATAAAACAGTGACTCATAAAAACTCTGAACTCCATCCCCTAATACACTCTGACACCCAAGTACTTCCCTACCCCACTTACACATTTACAGGAAACTATTTACATTGTGGGTGGCACGGTGGTGTAGTGGGTAGCAGTTCACTTCCTGGGTCCTCCCTGCATGGAGTCTCCTCCGGGTGCTCTGGTTTCCTCCTACAGTCCAAAGACATGCAGGTTAGGTGCATTGGTGAATCTAAATTGTCCCTAGTGTGTGCTTGGTGTGTGTGTGTGTGTGTGTGTGTGTGTGTGCCCTTTGGTGGGCTGGCGCCCTGTGTTGGCTGGGATTGACTCCAGCAGACCCCTGTGACCCTGTAGTTAGGATATAGCGGGTTGGATAATGAATGGATGGATATTTACATTGTTTGCTCCTGCTTCACATAGTGTATTTTTTCATTATGCACACCCTCAGCTGTGTCTCATTATGTCCATATACATATATAAAATATATTGTCATAAAAGCACAATGAGACATAAAAAGGTTTGGTGCAGGCGCTCGTATATTATATCCTGGTTGCAAAGAGGTACATTTTCAAAAGTTCTTTACTCATGCGAGTCCAAAACAGAAATGAATTGCTGCCTTAAGATGATGGCTTTTAAAGACAAGTGGAGGAAGTGATGTCATGAGGGCCGGAACCGGCAGTGACGTCATCAGCAGCACCGCAACCGGCCGGGATTTCCTGAGATTGATCTGTAAGGGATTCAGAGGGAAATTACTATGATTCAGACCCTTTAGTTGTCCCCTAATCGCACGTGTATGACAACATCTACATATTGTTGGAGACATCACAGTTGCTGCCACCCAATGATATGAGGTTAGTGAGTGTCAAAGGTGCCCTTACGACTCCTCTTATTTGGAGGAAATCTCAAGATCGATGCATTATACAATAATATGCTTGGACTTGTTTTGATCAGGAGAATCTACTGTAAGTGCTGATGTGTCACTTGTAGATATTCACTGTTGCTATCCAAAGTAATATGCAAGAACACAAATCAGAACAACAACAACAACAACATTTATGTATATAGCACACTTTCATACAAAAAGTAGCTCAAAATGCTTTACATAATGAAGAAAAATAAAAGACAAAATAAGAAATTAAAATAAGACAACATTAAATAACATAGAAAAGGAGTAAGGTCCGATGGCCAGGGTGGCCAGAAAAAACAAAAAAAAAAACTCCAGACGGCTGGAGAAAAAAAAAAAAAATCTGCAGGGGTTCCAGGCCACGAGACCACCCAGCCCCCTCCAGGCATTCTGTCTAACATAAATGAAAGAGTCCTCTTTGGATTTAGGGTTCTCACAGAGTCACTTAATGTTGATGGTCATACAGACTGGTTTTTAATCCATCCATCATTGTTGGAACATCACGGTGCTTTGAGTAGATGGTGGTGCCACCATCAAAAGGATAGCGGAAAAGGAAACAGAAGAGAGAGTAGGGGTTAGGACAGATTTTAGAGCCACCATGAATAGTTATTATAATGAGTCGGATATACAGAGCATCAGTATATAATTACTGTGAAGTGAAGTTATGAGAAGGCCATGTTACAGTAATGTGTTTTCAGCAGTGTTTTAAAGTGCTCCACTGTATTAGCCTGGCAAATTCCTATTGGCAGACAATCCCAGATTTTAGGTGCCTAGCAGCAGAAGGCCGCCTCACCACTTCTTTTAAGTTTTGTTCTTGGAATTCTAAGGAGACACTCATTTGAGGATCCGAGGTTACGATTTGGAATATAAGATGTCAGACATTCTGATATATAAGATGGGGCGAGATTATTTAAGGCTTTATAAACCATAAGCAGAATTTTAAAGTCAATTCTGAATGACACAGGTAAACCAGTGTAGTGACATCAAAACTGGAGAGATGTGCTCAGATTTTCTTTTCCTAGTTAGGATTCTAGCAGCTCCATTCTGCACTCGTTGTAAACGATTGATGTCTTTTTTGGGTGGTCCTGAGAGGAGTGCGTTACAGTAATCTAGTCGACTGAAAACAAACGCGTGAACTCATTTCTCAGCGTCTTTCAATGACATAAGAGGTCTAGAGGAGCAGTGAAATGCTGTTTCTGGTTTTCAACCTATATATCTCGTTTGCTTGGTAGGTGGGAGGGTTCACCGCATTGGTTGAAATCTATTGGTTGGGACTTTTTGATTAATGCATAAAACTTGGGTATTCCTTACACAGAATAATTACTATGATTTTTTCAGCTATTTTTTGTGGCATTTTAGGAAACACCCCACATATGATTATATACCAGATTAAAAGTTAACCGCAGATATTGTAACAATTTGATTACTTGGAGTGCGAAGTCAACACCTGTCACTTGTAAACGTGGCATTGTTTGTGTCAGAGTGTGGCATACTTCACTTGTATGATAAAACGAAAGAAGCAGGCCACTCAGGATATAGGAGGGTCTACATGGCGCTCCTACTCTCTGGACTGGATTGTTCTTCATCAAGATTTATTGTCATCACTTTTATGAAATACAAATTGAGCACATGTTTTTAGGAATAATTCAACTGTGCAACTAATTAGGATTAGGATTAGGGGCAACCAGGCCTAAAATAGCAGTGTGGCTGGTATTTATAAAATTCCTAGTGGTTGTAAGAAGATGCTATATAGCACCTGACCCGACACAGATTGGACACGGGAGGCACGTGTAAAATAAAAAGACTTTTATTTATCTTCAGCTGGAGGGCACGTCTTCCCCGTAACCCCCCAGCCACAACACAGTCCCAAGCACTAGTAAGCACCAGTACAGCACCAGCACTTTCTTCTCTTTGGCACCACCACTCCTTTCTAGCAACCTTGTCATCCTCCACCCGACTCTGGCCGATGAGTGGTGGTCGCTGGCTCCTTTAATAGGTCACCTGGAAGTGCTCCAGGTGTTTGATCACCGAGTTCCGGTGGCACTTCCAGGTGTGATGAATCTGTTGTCCACACAGGCTCAGGAGTCCCAAACACAGCACCCCCTGGCGGTACCTGCGGGACCCAACATGGCTGCCCCCAACTCCAATTCCCAGGGAGCCCCGTGTGAAACAAAGGCACCACTCCAGCCCAGGGGGGTGGCCATCTAGCATCCAGGGGGAGGTATTGCACTGTCCGGGGCTGTTCCCCCTGAATATAGTGTGCAGGGGCATCCTGGCTGGGCATGGACACCAGCCACCTGCCACATGGTTCAGGATCATGCATTGATCATTACTTATACACTACAGATATATAATATACTGTATCTATAGATCTATACACTTTATCTGGACGACAGGTACAGTACATGTTTTGAACTTGCACACAAAACTTAGTTTGAAGAAGATTACACAGGGCAGTTTGGCTCAGGTGACAGCTAGGAGGACTGGGCAGAGCCACGTTAGTATTCACCACCAATTTCTAAGTGCTAAAGGTGTTGAAAAATGAAATCATATTTCTACAGTCAAGTAAAAAGTATGAACACCCTCTGTATACTGCATAGTTTACTACTTTTTCAAGAATGTTTTTAGAGGTTCATTAAAAAACTCTGATCATCTGCTCACGACCACAGAAATAAAGTCTAATTACCTGCGTCCGCTTGCAGCTCTTTAATTTTAGTCCTTTGTACACTTACTTGTAAGAACAATCTGTTTTATTTTCGTTTGGGTTATAGTGGGTGGGTTAGGTTTCTGACAATCAAGTGAATTAAATTGACAGAAATAGACAGAAAAGATGCCGTCCACATATTTGGATGAAAAGATACAACAGCATGTGTGATTATAGTTACTTTTATTAGTTTTAACTAAGAAATCTTTTACATTTGTAACCAGTAGTGGGCGCCACCGAACCCCAAACCCCAGACACAAAAATACCCAACACAGTCACCGGTTTAAATAATGGATTTTTTAAAATCCACTAAGCACTTTGTAAAACCAGTAACCATACAAACAATGAAACTCTTGTCCTCTCCTTGTGTTGCCTACTGCCTCCCGACTCCTCAATGTAAGTTAGCGGGCTCTTTTTACACTGGACTGGGAACTGATCCCAGTGACCGGGCATGACTTGCAGGGAGCACTTCTTGGTTGTCTGAGAACCAGGGTAGTCCACCCCCGACAGCGCCCTCCTGTGGCACCTGGGGACCCCGACTGGGTTGCGCTTCCGGACTCCAGTTCCCATGAATCAGTATGACTCAGCATGTGAATCCACCAGGTATCAGTGACCAGTAAACTTTGTGACACTGATACAAGAAGAACGACTTTTAGTCCTGTTTGGGTGTTTACATACATCAGTTCTATATGTGTCTTTCTATCATTTAGTATTTAAATAAAGATCTCTATTGAAAAAAAAAAATCAGTATCTAAGAAAGTAAAGGAAATAAGTTGAAGTGGTGTTGAGCTGTGATAAGGAGAGACTAAATAAGTAGGCAAAACAGTGATAAGAATAGATGTACAAGAAAAGAGAAATCAAGGAAGGCCAAAGCGGAGTATGGATGGATAAAGTAAAAGAAGATCTGAAGGAAAAGGCTTGACTGGTGAGGAGGTACAGGACCGAGCTGTATGGAGATGGATGATCAAACACATCGACTCCACATAGGAGTGGGAAAAGATGAAGAACAAGAAGAAGCTTGAGAGTTCCCAAAACACATAAGTTCCAAGCAGTTCCAAAAATACTCACTGAAGGGGAAACATCATCAAAAAATCGGGAGTGGTCACCCCTAGACTTTCTCATATACTCAGATACGGGGATGGATATTTGAGGAGTAAACCGCAAGACAATGATTATATTTTTATATTATGTACATTAAAGAACCATCAACAACAAATCAAATCAAATTATTAATATATTCAACAATTACTTAATATTATAAAATTATAATATTATACTTATTTAATTACTTGATTGATATTATAAAAGTAAAGTTGAATAAATCAGACTCGGCAGCTGTATGAATAAAAAAGTACCACTTCCGGTTAGCAGAAATAGCTCAAAAGTTGATAGAAATCTACGTTTTGTACCTAATACTGGTTGACCTAACTGAAAGTGTACTCAAGTTATCGTGTTTACACACACACACACACACACACAGACAAACACACAGATTGTAAAGGTCAGGAGCACGCACTGATACAGTGCATTGCCGCACCCACCACACGACAAACCAACTTACGATCCAGATTAGGACATAATTCCAAAAATGGTATTTTCGGACTCAGGAAGGTCTAAAAGGTTGTGATTCATCAAAATCACAAAATCACATTTTTGGACAATTACAATACTTTTACAATGCAAAAGTAAATCGGACTCAAGGAGGTCCAAAATGTCGATACTCATCAAAATCTTGAGGTTGAATTTTTGGACGATTACAATACTTTTCCTATACTTCGTATAAAAGAAAGTTAAAAAAAAAGTGACCGGTAACACAGAGGGCCACGTGGAATATTTATAAATAAAAAGATTTATCTTTGTTAAATGGAGGTCCTCTGTGGAGCACAGAAAGGCAAAAAGAAGTTCCCAGCAAAGGCAATCCAAGGCCAACAAGGTCCCAATACGAAATCCTAAAGAAGAGTCGAAATACAAAGCATAAAAATAAACACAACAGAACTGACCACACCATGAGCGCATTCAGGTGAACCACAGGGAACTGTGGGTTGCTTCGACCTTCAAAGAGCTCAAGCCACTCCTTTGTGGTGATGGGAAGGTGGCCTCACCTCCTGGGGGACAACCCACAAAACATAACACAGGCATAGATACACAAACACAATCAAAGGAGATAGAAAAGAAATGTGTAGCTCCTCGGCTCCTGGTGAGTGCTTATCTTCAACTTCTCCTTTGGAAATCAATAAACAGGAAATGATGGTTGCTAGGTAACAGTGTGTGTGTATGGGTGGGGACAAATTCCTGTGTAATGAGATTTTCTGTGGGGAAAACACAGTAATGTGCACAATGGGCCATTTTGGTGTGTCTTCATGTGAAAACTATGCAACATGTCACATTTCTAAATAAAAATGTAGATGAAAGCCATAACAGAAATGGTTTGATAGGCGTGGAACAGAGTAAACGCTTTACATGCCTTACACAGCTATAGAAAAGAACACAAATAAATATCGAGGTGTGAACAGAGCAATATTAGTTATTTTACAGGTTTCTCGAAAAACCATTTAAACCTCCAAAACATACTTTCTAGTGAGTTTCACATTTTGTGACTATGAAAAAACTTGCAAAATGAACTTTAGGGTTAGCTTTGTGAAACTTTCTGTGAATCAAAACTTGCCTGTTTTGATTGTCACTAGTAACCATTAGGTGAAGTTCCATTCTTGACTAAAACGTTTTTTCTTGGCCCTGACATTGGACTTTTTTCATAGTCACATGTTACCTGTTCTGCACGTTTTCCTGAAAATTAGACAAATGTTTCAGTAGGTAAGAGCTGTACCTTGCTTTTAAACTCTAAAAACTGTAACTGAGGATTATTTTTGGGGATCCATTATCATGTAGAAATTGAGACAAATCAAACATTAAGCTACTTGGTGAAGTTAGATGAGTAGCCATAGGCACAAACCAGCAGCCACAGGAAATCTCCCGGCCCGTGAGGCCTGGGGGCCACTAGTTTAGGTTGATGATCTCCAGGGAGCTATACAGAGGCCGGAGTAAGCGGCATGTTTATGTCAGCTAACCTTAAAGACAAAATGCTTTTGTTCCTGAAGCAAAAACACAGACACGCGCGTGTGCTTGGGCTGAATTAATGCTTTGTGAGTGCATTTGCTCTAAAGTCACTTTATAAAATACCGACTGTGTGATATGCTGTGTGTAGATTATAAGAGACGGGGCCAGCAGAAAGCATGCTGTAAGTGTTTGCAGGCGAACATTTTCTTGTTCTCAACATTTTGAAGACTTGAACATACAGTGTCCTCTATAATCTTTGGGACAAGGGTGCATTTTACCTTGATTTTCCCCTCTTCTCCACAGTTTACATTACAAATCGAACACTTCAGACATTGTGATCAAAGTGCACATTGAAGACATTTATTTAAGGGAATTTGCATACATTCAGTCACAGCATGTAAAAAATAACAACACTTTTTCTATATGGTTCCCCTATTTCAGGACACCATAATGTTTGGGACAATTGGTGTCGCAGGTGTTTGTGATTCCTTAGGTGAGTTCCATTGCTTCATAAGATACCTCAGCTTGCGTCTTCTCTTTGGAGTTTGTAGTTGCTATTGTTCAACATGAGGGTAACAGCTGCGCCAATGAAAGTCAAAGCAGCCATTATGAGGCTGAAAAACAAGAATAAAACCATTAGAGACATCACGTAAACCTTTGGATGACCAAAATCAACTGTCTGGAATGTCATGAAGAAGAAAGAATGCAATGGTGAGCTTATTAATCACAAAGGGATTAGTAGGCCATAGAAGACTTCATTGCTGATGACAGAGGAATCCTCACCATGGTGAATTAAAAGCCCCATATGCCTGTCTGACAGATCAGCAAATGTGAATGGATGTGTCAGTTAAACTAATTTCAAACTTCAAATGTCTCAAATTCCTGGTGCTTCAATTGCCCAAATCTGGCCTTCTTTTTTTTTTTTTTACATATTTGTCCCATCTTTCAAGGCTTCATGTGTGAAATTAGACTTACCAGTTTTACATGAATCCATTATTCAAATACTTTTCTATAATAGCCTTCATTAATTTAGAGTATCTTATATAAGGGCTTGATTGCCAAGCTGTGCAAATACAGAATTAGAAAATGAACTGGCCTGACATCTCTTGTATTCGTTTAACAGTAACTGAGAGACTGTATTACATTCGCCAACATATTTGCATATATAATATACTATAAGCGCTTTTACAACAACAACAACATTTATTTCTATAGCACATTTTCATACAAGTAGCTCAAAGTGTTTTACAGGATGAAAAAAGAGAAAAAAGCAAAATATATAAGAAATAAAATTAGGCAATACTAGGTTCAAGGTTCTTTTATTTGCCATTTGTGCATAAAACAGTCAAAGCACATTGGAATTAATAAACTTAGAATAAAAGTAAGGTCCAATGGCCAGGTAGGACAGAAAAAAAAGAAAATCTGCAGGGGTTCCAAGGCCACGAGACCACCCAGCCCCCTCTAAGCATTCTTCCTAACATAAATGATCTCAATCAGTCCTCATTGTATTTAGGGTTCACATGGAAGAACTTGATGATGATGGTCATGTTGACTTCTGGCCTTTAATCCATCAATGTAGGGACTGCACGGTGCTTTGATCAGGTGGTGGTGGCGCAGATGGCCACCACAATAAACCGGAAAAAGAACAGAAGAGATTGTAGGGGTTAGTACGAATTACGGAGCCACCAAGAGTGATAATGTTAATTAAATGCATATACAGAGTATCAGGATTAAACTAAAATGAAGCTATGAGAAAGCCTTGTTAAAATAATGAGTTTTTAGCAGTTTTTTTTTAAGTGCTCCACTGTATTAGCCTGTTGAATTTCTATCAGTCTGCTATTCCAGATTTTAGGTTCATAGCAGCAGAAGGCCGCCTCACCACTTAGCTCTTGGAATTCTAAGGAGACACTCATTTGAAGATCTAAGGTTGCGATTTGCAGTGTAAAGTGAAAGACCTTCTGAAATATAAGATGGAGCAGATTATTGAAGGCTTTGTAAACCATAGACAGTATTTTAAAGTAAATTCTGAATGACACAGGTAACCAGTGTAGTGACGCTAAGACTGGGGTGATGTGCTCGGATTCTGCACTCTGCACTCGTTGCAATCGATTGAAGTCTGTTTTGGGTGGTCCTGTGAGGAGTACGTTACAGTAATCTAGTCAACTCATTTCTCAGCATCTTTCAATGATATAAGAGGTCTAACCTTTGCTATATTTCTTAAGTGAAAAGATGCTGTCCTAGTAATCTGAATAATCTGCGATTGAAAATTCAGGTCAGAGTCAATAGTTACCCCTAAATTCTTTACCTACGTCTTGACTTTTAAGCCTAATGGATCAAGTTTATTTCTAATAACCTCATTATATCCATTTTTGCCAGTCACTAAAATTTCTGTTTTCTCCTTATTAAGTTTGAGAAAATGACTACTTTTATTACATTTGTCACATGTTAGGGGTCATACTTGTGAAAATTAGTTTACCTTCAAAAACCCAACAACTGCCATAAATATACTATTTGTACAGTAGATTCGCATTTAAAATGCTGTTGTGCTCAAATTGCTATAACAGCACATCTCTGCGATGCATTTCTGTTAATGCCATTATATGTTGTGTTGCTACAGCGATGTGCTTTGTCTTTTGAAACAGTGAATAAATTTACTTTTGTTACTAGTAAACGGAGCAGCTCATTTCACCACTGATGTACACAAGTCAACAGCCACTTTGTTTGAAACTGGTCTTGATTTATAATGACTACAGCTGTTGTCAGTTCTTCAGGTGTGTAGTTTCCTCCCACATCCCACAGTCCTATGTGTGTAACTGTTGTGAATTAGCGCTATATAGCGCCCAACCCGGCACAGACTGACCCGGAGGCACTTGTAAAATAACACAAAAACTGTTTATTTTCTTCACCTATCGGGCACAGTCCCACACACACACAACCAAAACATGTCCTTCTTGCACCACCACTCCTCCTTAGCAACCTCGTCCTCTTCCTCACGACTCTGGCCCCTGAGTGGTGGTTGCTGGCTCCTTTTATAGTTCACCCGGAAGTGCTCCAGGTGTTTGATCACCGAGTTATGTCTGCACTTCCGGGTGTAATAAATATGCTGCCCATATGGGCTCAGGAGTCCCAAACACAGCACCCCCTGGCGGTGCCTGCGGGACCCAACTCCAATTCCCAGGGAGCCCTGTGGGCAACCGAGGCCCTGATCCACCCCCGGTGGGCGGCCATCTAGTGTCCAGGGGGAGATATTGCAGTGTCCAGGGCTGCTCCCCCTGTATATAGTGTGCAGGGGCGTCCTGGCTGGACATGGACGCCGGCCACCTGCCACACTGTGGATCCGTGCGAAGGCTTGGATGAACATCTGTAGATGTGTAATGTGAGAATGAATATGAAGCCTCTGTTGTTGTTTTAGGACTGTGTAAGACATGGTAGTAAAAATGCGATTAATCTTGTCATGTAAAAGTTAAACAATTACAGCTCACGTCTGATCTGTCACGCCATTGCACTAAAGCACACTCTAATCACTGAGAGCAAATTTTCTAAGTAGTTTTAACTCAACTTCTTCTCATATATTATTGTGCCTTCTGAAGTAATTTATCTACTTGCAGTCATGAAATTGTGCAGCACCAATTTTTTTTCAGTACTGATTCTGTAAAAAAAGTTAGCTTTTTCATGCAATTTTGCATCAAATTGGTACCGAAGTATCAGTTTATGTGACATCTGTATCCAGACTAAAACACTTTGCGCTGTACAATCTGAAGTGGATGTCCTGCTCTATGGAGTTCTCAGAGTGATGGGCTCAGTGATGGCATGTATGTCCTAAACAGTTCCAAAAATGGCCACTAGAGGGGGAACTCCCATCAGAAAACCCCAGCAAGTAACAAGAAGGGCCATGTAGAATCTTTATGAATGAAAATCTTTTGAAATAACATGCAGCTCCATGGAGCACAAAAAGGCAAAAAGGGGTTGGCAGCAAACAGAGCAGAACTGAACATTTTGGTGTGTCTTCATGTGAACAATATGCAACATGTTACATTTCTAAATAAATGTACTGCACTAGTAACAGAAATGAGAGCCCTTAAGAGAAGTGGTTTGACAGGCGTGCCACAGATTACATGCATTACAGACGTAAAACACTCTGCACAGTACATTCTGAAGTGGCTGTCCTGCTCTGTAGAATTCTTACAGGAAGGACTCAGTGATAGCATGGAAGTCCTGAACAGTTCCAGAATTTCCCACTAGAGGGGGAAATCCCATCAAAAAACACCTGCTAGTAGCACAGAGGGCCATGTAGAATCTTTATAAAATTAAAAATGTACTCCTAGTGAAAATCCTTTAAAAAAACGTGACACTCCATGAAGCTCAAAAAGGCAAATAAGAGTTGGCAGCAAACAGAGCAGAAGGTCAGAAATCCAGAAAACACAAGAAGCTCAAGCAGAGACACAATAAAACCCTCACCGGCTCCCTATCACATTCGAATGAACTGCCAGGAACTCTGGGAAACGCTCATCTTTATATGGCTGAGGGCAGTCCCTGGCCATGATGGACAGGTGGTCAGGCCTCATGGGAAACCACCCACAAAACGCACGGCAAATGACAAAGACTACATGGATACACAGAAACAAAGTAAATAACAATATTCACATCGCCATAAGAATCAAACCTGACATTAAAGAAGACTTTGAACCCCAGCCAGGGGAGGATTCCTGGCTGAAATATAACACTCAGGGGTGGTGATGTCAGGGTGGCCCTGCCTCTTTGGGTACCAGGCACAGAACACAGGGACTGTTTCATATTAGAAATCCATACTGACAAGTGCCTGCACGCAGTCGTGCAAATGTCCGCCATAGGTTTGTTTGGACGACTGGTCTGTATGCTCTCCAACTTGAAGGCATGTTTTGTGACACTGTGCTTAGCCTTTTACCACAAATTAATTATGTTAATCCAGGAGTAATAACTTTTTTAAAGATGATGTGCATGACATATACAGTGTCATTTAAAGATACACTCACATGGCAAATGCAATAGTAGAACAAGAAAAAAAATCCATCAGACTGAAAAGAGAACACTCAAACCCCTTCCATAACCCAACATCAGTCCATTAAATGGCAAACAAGGGATTCCTTTTAACTCCTTCAGGGCTGATGTTGACTTTTGTTGAAATTCAGGAGTAGAGGACGATAATCGGCTGTAAACTGCGACAAAACTCACCCTTACGTTTTAGTTTGACGCTCTTTGCTTGAAGTAAAGTTACGTAGCTTTGTTGATTTGACCGCAACTCCCTGCACGTGAATATGTAGTGAAGAGTAAACAGCCTCTAAAATGGCACCAACATCTAGTGAGAATAAAGCAAATGTGCAAAGCAAAATACTCAATGGATGTTTTGCGTATTATCGCTGAATCAGGCGATCTGGAGATGGATATCGAAAATGAAAGTGAGGTATTAGCATGAGCCTATCGGGCCCCAGCTGACTGTCGTGCTGAACACTTTCGTGTAGCTGATGCGCCTATAGCAGCGTTCACCTAGGAGGACCATCACTTACGATGACAAGAGGTACAAAACATATTGCATCTCACTGCAACTGCCACCGTTGCCCACCTGCTATGCGAAGACAGAGAGGTAGCCTGTTTCCGATGGGAGTGTTAGCTCCGTGGAAATATGTTCTTTTATATTGCGGCGGTTTTAATAACCCTTTAATTAAATAAGTATAATAACGGTGATAGCCCTCTTTTCGGCGATAGGCGGCGACAAAGTCACAGAAAAGACAGAATATACTTAGCTTGTTTAATGCGGCTTACGTTGCTATAGATCAGGAAAGACAAGTCACATTTCATTGTCAACCACGGGGGTTTGGTTGCGTAGAAATGGCTTTGTTCTGTCACAACGGAGGCGGCGTTTGGAGTCTATGTAGCTTACACTCCCTCAGGTCTTCAAAGCTTGGACTGATTCCAGCGTTCCTTATATTGTATCCACACGACCAAAGCCCCCAGTACAGATGCCAAACAAGGTAGACAAACTGAGCTAAGCATCAGACCATCAGATCATATAACACTAGGCCTTTTAGGGCTGACCACAGCTGTTCCTATCTATCTCTGTGCTTTGCCTAGCGCAGCACATCTGAAAGGTGACACTCTAAAGCTGGCTCAGCTCTGCATGGCATGTTACACAGAAAAAGAATGAAAAATACATTTAAAGAGATGAATGACAGATACAGTGACACAATTATTAATATTATAACAACCTTAGTATAACATAGCCAGCCCGTCATGCATTCCTGCTGACCATCAAGAGATGCCAAACAGGCACCAACAGCAGCCACAGCACGTAGCAACAGATGTTTTATGTTGATTTTATGTGTGAATCCAGTGCATTGTGTGCTTTTCAGAAAACTGAGTTTTTTGGAAAAAATATTCAGCCCTCAAAGAGTTAAACAGCACATTAACTCAACTAAAGGTTGACAGGTTAACTCAACTAAATAAGCAGCCACTTCTGACCACAGTTGCCCTTTGCTGATGATGTCCTTCCTACTACACTTCATGACAACATAACGTTTGTACCTTGTCCACTGTTTTCACAGAAGCTCCTGCCAAGGGGAATTTTGAGAATCACCCTCGCTTCAAAATCTTCTCATGCAATATCTAACTACCAGTAACGGCGGACTACACTTGACTAATAGTTTTCGTCCTCTTTCTCTGTACATTTAGCATTTGTATGCTTAGAGGTTGATGCGCTTGCTGATTCCTGAGCTGCTCTTCTTTTCTCCACCATAGCGGCCCACTTCTTCCCCTTCTTTCGTCTGCATCTTTTCACGTTAGAACTGATTAAGTCAGTGTTTGTGTTGCAATTACTTAGTACGTTTTCCTTCATTTTTCACTTAATTAAGATGGCACTTAAGTCTTCAATCTGCCTCAAGAATGATTTAAGATATGAAGAGGTAGGGGAAGTGATGGCGAAGGTGGTAGGGATGAGAACGACACCCGTACGCATGCGCCGCATGGCCACCCTGCTGGCCACGGCCAAGAGTTGATTCTACAATAAAATAAAATAAAAATAAAAAGAGGAATAACCTTGGAGGTCAATCATCCCCCCTGAAAGCGGACAGTAGAGGTCACGTAGTATGTATGTACCAAATTTCAGGTCAATAGTTCAAACGGTTTGCGAGCTACAGGTGATTTAAAATCCTGGACAGACAAACGGAAAGCCACGGTAGCGTATTGTAGAAGAAGGTAAGCCAACAAGTGGTGGTCACCATTAATGTACACACCTCCTATGCATCCTATGAACAATTACATTCTAAATTTGACATTCCAGCTACACATTTCTTTCACTATCTTCAAATCAGGAACTTTGTTAAACAGAACCTTCCAGATTTTCCTCATCTTGCACCCTCATCCACGCTGGAAAAAATATTGCTCAATCTCAAGGAGTTAGACTCCATCTCTACAATATATAAAATCCTTTTACAATCCCTTCCCTTTCAAAGATTCAAGAGGACACTGGGAAAAAGATCTCTCAATTAATATATCAGAAAAGGAGTGGAAAGTAGCAATGCAGAGAATTCACTCGAGCTCCATATGCGCAAAGCATACAATTATACAACTCAAAATTATATATCGAGCACATCTGTCTCGACTAAAACTCTCCAAAATGTTTCCAGGGTGAGATCCAACCTGCGAACGTTGCAATCGAAGTCCCAGCCTCACTAGGTCACATGTTCTGGGCCTGCACCAAATTAACATTATTCTGGACAAAAAAATTTAATTACCTCTCAGACAGTCTTGGACTCACAATCCCTCCTAACCCATTAACAGCCGTGTTTGGTGGTCTTCCAGAGGGGCTTAAAGTGGAGAAAGACAAACAAATTGTGATTGCATTCACTACACTGTTGGCACGCAGACTTATTCTGATAAACTGGAAGAACCCAAACTCTCCTCTTTTAAGTCAGTAGGAAACCGATGTGTTATACTATTTGAAATTGGAAAAAATCAAATACTCAGAGGATCTGTACAGACCTTTTTCAAAACATGGCAGGATCTAATCAGTAATATTTTAAAATAAGTTTATAAAGCACAGAGAATTTATTAATTTACAAGCCTTAAATTTCACGCCATTTGGCTTGCTCTCTCTCTCAGGGGTGGGGATCGATCTGTTCTTAACATAATTCTTTTTTTTTGGTAAAAACTTGATTGCTTTGTATGGATTGTAATAAAATTAATAATAATAAAAAAAATGTACATACCTCTGAGCATCCCTGATGTGAATGACTTTAGGGAGCCACAAGGCACATCTTTGTGGGAGCAAGTGCTCTTATAAAGGCACTTGGGATGGGCCTCGCCATAGACACATGTAACATTCTCAACCCACCTTACTAATTTAGGGTCGCGGAGCAAGAGGCTATGTACTTTGGCAGGCCAGGTGCAAATTAGAAATCAATCCAGGATGAAACAAAAGTCCATTGCTACATACTACACCAACATGGGCCAATCTAGAATCGCCAAAAAAAGTGGGTCGATTTGGGTTATAAATTGAGTGCCAGAGGACCCAGGAAAAAAATCCATATAGACACGGGGAGAACATGTGGATAGTATGCAGACATACACCTGCCAAAGGAGTCCTTTATTAGAAGGACTCTAAACCTGTAAGGAACAAGTGCTAACTGCTGCGTCACTGTGCCACCCCCACACAAAGACCCCCAACGAGCTCTTTGAAATTTTAAGGTAGCTATGCTGTTGAACTGTGCAGCACCAGCCCCTTGGTGACCTTGAATAAGTGACTTAACCTGCCAGTGGTCCACTTTTAGAAGTATAATGGTACCTTTGAGAATTGAAGTTCATTTGTTTGCTGAACTCAGTTAGCCAGGGTGGAGGGGAGTCCTACTTATGATAAAAGTGTCAGCTAAATTAAAAATGTAAATGTAGATCAATTCAATACATTCAAACAGCTTTGAGGCTTTTTGAAATTGTTCCAGCATTCCATTATACAATAATTTATGTGAATGTGTTTTATTCTTTTATTTGAAGTGGCTTCTTAATAATATTTGAAGTGACGTAAATGAGGAATTTTGAGCAATTAAACTTACAGTCTCTAATCTCAATGCCCCAATGCTTATCTTTTTATTTATATTTAACATAGTGCCTTCTTATCTATCTATTTACAGTGAATATAAAAAGTGTTCACCTGCTTGGAAGTTTTCCCATTTTATTGTTGTACAATGCTGAATTCCCAATGGATTTAACTCTTTTAGGGCTACTTAATTTTTTTTATACCTTTTCTCCCAGGGTTGAATAGTTTAAAAAAAAAACAGTGCACAAAGCAATGGTTTAACAAATAAATCGACATAAAATATTTATTTATGACAAATGTCACCCTGTTTTATGTTCCATGAGCCTTTACAGTGTGTAAATTCAAATTCACTTGTTATGTATACTGCTCAAAAGAATTAAAGGAACACTTTTTAATCAGAGTATAGCATAAAGTCAATGAAACTTATGGGATATTAATCTGGTCAGTTAAGTAGCAGAGGGGGTTGTTAATCAGTTTCAGCTGCTGTGGTGTTAATGAAATTAACAACAGATGCACTAGAGGGGCAACAATGAGATGACCCCCAACACAGGAATGGTTTAACAGGTGGAGGCCACTGACATTTTTCCCTCCTCATCTTTTCTGACTGTTTCTTCACTGGTTTTGCATTTGGCTACAGTCAGTGTCACTACTGGTAGCATGAGGCGATACCTGGACCCTACAGAGGTTGCACAGGTAGTCCAACTTCTCCAGGATGGCACATCAATACGTGTCATTGCCAGAAGGTTTGCTGTGTCTCCCTGCACAGTCTCAAGGGCATGGAGGAGATTCTAGGAGACAAGCAGTTACTCTAGGAGAGCTGGAGAGGGCCATAGAAGGTCCATAACCCATCAGCAGGACCAGTATCTGCTCCTTTGGGCAAGGAGGAACAGGATGAGCACTACCAGAGCCCTACAAAATGACCTCCAGCAGGCCACTGGTGTGAATGTCTCTGACCAAACAACCAGAAAGACTTCATGAGGGTGACCCAAGGGCCCCATGTCCTCTAATGGGCCCTGAGCTCACTGCCCAGCAGCATTCAGCTCGATTGGCATTCGCCATAGAATACCAGAATTGGCAGATGCACCACTGGTGCCCTGTGCTTTTTACAGATGAGAGCAGGTTCACCCTGAGCACGTGACAGAAGTGAAAGGGTCTGGAGAAGCCATGGAGAACATTATGCTGCCTGTGACATCATTCAGCATGAGCAGTTTGGTGGTGGGTTAATGATTGTCTGGGGAGGCATATCCATGGATGGTGACACAGACCGCTACAGGCTTGACAAAGGCACCTTGGCTGCCATTAGGTATCAGGATGAAATCCTTGGACCCATTGTCTGACCCTATGCTGGTACAGTGGCTCCTGGTGCACGACAATTCCTGGCCTCATGTGGTGAGAGTATGCAGGCAGTTCCTGGAGGATGAAGGAATTGATACCATTGACTGGCCACCACACTTTCCTGACCTAAATCCAATAGAACACCTCTGGGACATTATGTTTTGGTCCATCCAATGCCACCAGGTTGCACCTCAGACTGTCCAGGAGCTCAGTGATGCCCTGGTCCAGATCTGGGAGGAGATCCCCCACAACACAATCTGTCATCTCATTAGAAGCATGCACCGATGTTGTCAGGCATGTATACAAGAACACAGGGGCCATACAAAGTGTTGCGTACAATTTTGAGTTGCTGCAATTTAATTTTGGCAAAATGGACTAGCCTGCCACATAATTTTTTCACTCTGATTTTTGGGGCGTCTTTGAATTCAGGGCTCTGTAGGTTGATAATTTTCATTTCCATCAAACGATGTGGCATCCTTTCGTTCCTAACACATTACCCAGTCTATATCAGTATAGATATCCAGGAGGATTTCTTTTTCCCATTGAGATTTGATGTGTTTTCAAAGTGTTCCTTTAATTTTTTTGAGCAGTTTATTTATTAGATACCTGTTTGTCTCATCACTCATAAGCTGAAAGGCACTTTTCTGAAAAAACTAAAAAAAAGCAGGTACCTGTCTTTCATTTTTGATTTCCAGATCACTTACATCCAAATCAGAGTCCAGTTCAGCAATAATACACTGTGGCAGATGGCTGGCTGCTCAACCCAGCCGGGACGCCCAAAGAAGAGATGGATGTTGGAGGGCAGTTACTGAGGGACACTGCCTTCCCCAAGAGGCCAGATGGCGAGTTCTCTCAGGGCTTAATGGGACCTGTAGTTGGGCATCACAGCCCTGCTGGTGCCACCAGGAGACACTTCAGGAAGATCTGAGGATTTTTATTTTTCTGAAGAAAACCTCAACTCCTCCATCTGACCCAAAAGTAGGAAGAAAGAAGCACTTCTGGGTACAAAGGACTACTAGACCCAGAAAGCGAGCCGGAGTTGGGAGGTAGAGGACAGAGCTTGCTGGGAGGTGTGGAGGAGAGATTTGTGGTGATTCATTGTATTATTATTATTGGTTTTGCCTGTTTATGGTGGTGGAGGTGCTTCAGGACACTATAAAAAGAAGAAAAAGAATTAAATACCTTCCTGGTCATTTTATTACCCTGTGTTCAGTGTGCCTAACTGTTGGGTTCAGTGGGGCAACAGCGACCCCTAGCATCTTACAACACAAGAAAACGAAATAAATAAATAACACACATAGAATATTTTGTTTTGTGCATTCGCTTCACTCTCTTGTCCGATGTTGATGCCATTCTAGATGTTGTTTCACTACGTCAAGTCTAAGTCTAACAGTCCTCCTAGAAATGATGGTCTGTGTTATATCAGAAATAGCGGTTCACACATGTATAATGCTTAACTAATTTTTTTATTAACATCCAAACCAACAACAAATACTTCCGTTTTCCTCCTATAACCCCCCCACATCCGTTTCTGCACAAACATCACATTTCCCCTGCCCTTTTTTTTAAAATGAAGGCCTAGTTGGTAACATAGTCCTTAAGCCAGGAGGGATGCTTCTGTGCCTAAATGAACGTGAAACCTCAGTGGTAAACCCGTGGGAACGATCGAGGAGCAGCCAGTCCATTTCCAGCCATTGTTTGGGGCTCCCATGCCATTAGGCTATGGATCTTTGGGCCATGATGAAGCTGACTGGGTGGTGTGAATTTTTTTTAGGCTATTTGCGTGATGACTAGAACCATCTTGCAGAAGAAAAGTAGCGGGTCCAAGCTGCCGAGTAATTTACAATGGATCTCATCTTGTTGATACGGCGAGAAAGCCACACACACTCAGTCTTGTTTCTTTAGCAATGGCAGTTTTGATTTTTTTGGCCTGACTGAAATGCTGCTACATACGCCGCTGTTGAGATGTGACATGGGCCTGTGTCTGAGAAAGTGTTGGCATAGGTAAAGATTTACCCAAAGAAAGACAGTCCAAAGGGAGAGTCAGCTCTCTACCTAACATTAAGGAGGTATCCTTCAATAAGGGCGCGTAAATAAAGGCGAGCTTCAAAAGGGCGACCTCAATTGGGCGCAGCGAATAAAGGCAAGCGCAACAAAATTATTACAGAAAATGTATTAGATAAAGGCAATGATTGAAAGTATAAAAAGGCGAAAGCAAGAATATTAAAACATCCAATTAATTCTTGACGAATAATCCATTTTTGGTATGACAGCAAGACGAACATTTTCCAATCCTATATTCAGTGCATTTCCAGATGTGTTTCCCATTGATAGTTTTCTCCTTTCTGAATGTGTAGCCTTCGACTACGAGTAGATCTGCACCTTTGTTGCTCCTCACATATTCCAGAGCCATTTGAAGTAAATTATCTACGAACGCCTTTATTCGCCGCACTCAATTGAGGTCGCCCTTTTGAAGCTCGCCTTTTTGTGCGCGCCCTTATTGAATACAACAACAACAACAACATTTATTTATATAGCACATTTTCATACAAACAGTAGCTCAAAGTGCTTTACATAATGAAGAATAGAAAAATAAGAGACACAGTAAGAAAATAAAATAAGTCAACATTAATTAACATAGAATAAGAGTAAGGTCCAATGGCCAGGGGGGACAGAAAAAACGAAAAAAAAACTCCAGACGGCCGGAGAAAAAAAAAAAATCTGCAGGAATTCCAGGCCATGAGACCACCCAGTCCCCTTTAGAGCTCATTAAGGAAGGAGGTGATACCCCTATTGTGGTGTGTTTTGTTGCTCGAAAATGTAACATGGTTAGGAGGAGATTTGCCTCAAAGTGTCAACCTTCTGTCAGGTATGCCTGGGTTCCATTAATGAACTCTCTCTTAGCTGTTCACAAGACGTTTTCTCAATCAGTTGGTCCCTTATTAACTTGTCTTGCAGTGTCCCGAACTTATAGTGTTGCACACTCTCACACAACGCTGAAACAAACTGTGTGATTGACTCACCCGGCTGCTGAGCACACTGACGAAACTGGAAACGGCTGAGAAGGACGCTTTGGTTTGTGCCGAAATGGCCATCCAGTGCTGTCACCGTGGCTGCAAAACACTCGTCAGCCGGTTACAAGGTTGAAAAAATGCGCTGCCCTTCCGCTCCCAAACAGTGTAAAAGAAGTGCCTTTTTCCTTGCTGTCTCAACGTTATCCAACCCGGCCATCTTGAACGAACGATACCAGTGACTCCAGGGAATTAGTGGTTCACCAGGTACTGGCAAGAAAGAAGCTGGAGGAGGTAAGCCAAACTCTGCCATCCTCGTCGCCAGACTGTTATATCAGAAATAGCGGTTCACACAAGTGTAATGCTTAACTACTTTTTTTTTATTAACATCCACACCAACAACAAAAACTTCCGATTTCCTCCTACAACCCCCCACATCCTCTTCTGCACAGACATCACAGTGTGCCTATAACGTAACGGTGAATTTTATTGATGTTTACCGCTGATTATCGCCCTCTACATTCGCCCTTAACCCCTGCTGTCCACAAAAGTCGACATCTGCCCTAAAAAAGTTATTTTGGCTTTTCTTGTCACTGATCAACAGAAAACAACTCTTCATTGTCAAAGTGAAAACTGATCTCTGCAAAGTGGATTACATTAGAGACAGACATAACACATAAAACAATTGATCCCACAAGTGATCACCCGCTTTACTTTAACACCGCTAAACCATCACCGGTGCAGCCAATCGATTTTAGAAGTCCCAGAATCAATGGAGACCACCTGCCTGGGGTTTCAGTTTCTTGTCATATAAATGCACCTGCATATGGAAAGGCCAACTTGTGGTGAGTTTAACCTAAGTAAGCCTTCTTAAAGAAATAATACAACATTTAAAAGAAAAAAAGTAAAATTGTCAATGTAAAACTGGGTTCACACGTACTCTTTGGGTTGTAAACATTCAGCATCAGAACTCAGAAAGGGAGCAGTGACTTTTTCAGAGCAAATGTTTTACACGTACAGTATCTGACTTCATGTTAGTTCTTGACAAGTCTTTATATTAGGTTAAAGTAATGTTACTTGGCAAACAGTGCAAACCATTCTTCTCTGACATTACGAAAAATTTAGGCCAACTTTCAATCCCAGAACATAATTAATTCCACAGACGCAGCTACTTTCTTTTCTAAATTGTTGACCCTGGGCCAAACAAAATGAACATAGAGATACAATAATTTTTTCTTCCAAAATGTGAAGACAAACTTTTATTTGTATCTCTTTGCACTATTTTGGTGGAAGAGTTGTGGTTCATCAAATTTATTTTGTTTAAAAATTATGGAGACCACTGTGCACTTAGAAACCTTCAATGCTACAGATAATTGCTGTATCCGTCCCCAGATCTGTGCCTCGACACAATCCTGTCTGTAAGCTTTTCCTCCAACCTCATGGCTTGGATTTTTCTCAACTGTGAAACCTTCAGTAGAAAGGTGTGTGCCTTACCTAATCAGTCCGAGCAAATGAATTGACCACAGGAGGACTCCAAACAAGGTGTAGACAACAACAACATTTATTTTTATAGCTCATTTTCATACAAATAATGTAGCTCAAAGTGCTTTACATGATGAAGAAAAGAGAAATAAAAGACAAAGAATTAAAATAAGACAACACTATATAACATAGAATAAAAGTAAGGTTTGATGGCCAGGGAGGACAGAAAAAACAAAAAAAACTCCAGATGGCTGGAGAGAAAAAAAATCAAATCTGCAGGGGTTCCAGACCATGAGACCACCCAGCCCCCTCTTGGCATTCTACCTAACATAAATGAAACAGTCCTCTTTGTATTTAGGGGTCTCATGGAAGAACTTGATGATGATGGTCATGTAGACTTCTGGCTTTTAATCCATCAGAAACATCTCAATGATGAATTGAATAGAATGGGATGCACCTGACCCAGATATCAAGGGACAAAGCAAAGGGTCTGAATGCTTGTGTCAAAGTGATAGTTCAGCTTTCTATTTTTATTACATATGCAGAAGATCCTAAAATCCTGTTCTTGCTTTGTTATTCTTGGGTATTGAGTGTGAACTGATGAGGAAAAAAAAACAGAATGTTAAAGATTTTAGCACGAGAGAGATCCACCACACAACGTACCACCACAGGATTCCAAATTAGGATCCAAGTGCAGTCATCCAACAGGTGACATCTCAGCACCATACTAGTTCAAATGGAACAGTGTGAGGTTGTTTTTACAGAGGCTGTAATGCCAATCCTATCATTAACTCTCAAATTCTCTCTGCAAGTTGAAGGACCTATCTATCTATCTATCTATCTATCTATCTATCTATCTATCTATCTATCTATCTATCTATCTATCTATCTATCTATCTATTGTGAGACATGCCTGGACACCATCAGACAGACACCGCATCTTTATGAGAAGTTCTTTTATTGTTTCCTCCATCACACACAACACAGTCCCGCACAGTCCACTGGGCCTTCTTGCCCCAATCACCTTGATACTGGGCCTCTCTCACTCTGTCCCTTGGATCGCCTTTCCTCTCTCCACTGGAGCCTCGTCCTGCTCCCACTCCCAACTCTAGCTCCCAGGCTGTACTTTATTTTCACCCGGATGTGCTCCAGGTTCCATCTCTGATGTCACTTCCTGGTGTGGCGGAAGAGCACTCGGAAGCACTCTGGTTGTCCCTGGAGGGATTCTCCTCCATCTTCCCAGGTGTGGTGGAAGTAAATCAATCCCGGGCCCTCTGAGACTCAGGGCACCCCCTGGCAGTGGCCACAGGTTCCAATAGGCGTAAGCCTCCTTGTTCCTCTCCTGTGGCCCTCCTCTGTTCCAGGGCGGTTGCCCCCTCGTGGCTTGGAGAACGTACATGCCACCTTCCGGTCCTTCCAGGCATCCTGGCCGGGTCTATCTATCTATTATAGAGTGACTTTTCTATCTATCTATCTATCTATCTATCTATCTATCTATCTATCTATCTATCTATTATATAGTGCCTTTCATATCTATCTATCTATCTATCTATCTATCTATCTATCTATCTATCTCTTGCTGCTCATATTGAAGTGATCTCAAGCCACAAAGAAACACAAAAGAAATTCACACAAATGTCCAGGCCAACTCTGATTTTGGTCTGGGCCCCACAAGTAGGCCTCACTCCTGGCACCCAAAACTCAACACAAAAGACAGGCTTTCTGGCCTACACAAACCCACCTATCTATCTATCTATCTATCTATCATATAGTGCCGTTAACATCTATCTATCTATCTATCTATCTATCTATCTATCTATCTATCTATCTATCTATCTATCTATCTATCTATCTATTTCATGCCTTTTCTATCTATTTATCATATAGTCTCTTTTCTATCTATCAAAAGCCAAGTTTTATATGGTGTCTTTATGGATCACCTCATTTTTACTATGGCTATGGAGGAATGTTGCCATCTGGATGATCTCAGTGTTTTGCTTTATGCACTCACAGCCTGTCCAAGGTCCAGTACTCAATACCTGGTTGGCTTGATGCAACAGGTAGCTACACAAAATTTGTGTCCATGGGCAGAAACTTTTCAAGTGTTGAATGAGGTCTGGCCACATTCACCATTTACGGGACGAGGACACCAGTCTTCTGCTTTAGTAAGGTCCTCTTTCTCCTAATTCTCAGTCACTCTGACCATTACATGGAGGCTGCACTTCTAGATTATCAGGCTATGCTTACCAGAGACATGTCTCTCTGCTTAATTTTCTTTCTCTTCTTAAAAAGAAAGTGCTGTCTGGTCCTGGTTGTACATGTTCAAGATGAATTTTGAGTCCTATCAAGCAAGTATAGATTAGCTAGATGCACCTTGAAGTAAAAAAGAAGATAAAAAAGCTACAATAACATGCCAAAGATTCATTAATTCATTTTTTATTTTATACAGTACAGGCCTTTCATAGTAAACAGGATAACAAGTTTATGTATAAAGCAAAGATAAGATTATATGGGGTAGTGAAGGACAGAAGTGGACAGGAGAGACATCAGGAATGTACAACAGGAATGGCAATCGAGTGGGCAGCTGCCCAGTGAAATTGCACAGGCCTCTGTGCCTGAAGGCAGCCTCTTTTATACAGAGGCCTTTGCTTTTACGAAAGCCAACATCTGGTGCGGACACAAGGCTTTAATTCAAGAAAGGGTCTTTCATGTAATTAATACCTTTCAAGTTCATGTTTCCCCTTAAACCTTGTCACCAAAAAAAAAAAAAAAATAGAAGGCATGCGAGTGGGGAGCTGCACTGACATCCTAATGAAATTTCAGCAGTTTCTGGCAAGCCCTTTACATTTTATTCCTTAAAGGAATGTCTTGTAAAAATTGTTATACTGTACTTTCTTAAAAGATAAGCAACTCAGCTGGAGCACCACAGGGGTTTCTGAGTGCTGCTTACTTAATTTGCTAATGAAATGCACAGAGTTAGTTACATGTCAAGTTCACCCCGTCTTTCAAGTTTGGCACATAACAAGAAAAATGTGGTTGTTTGATTTTTAATGGACCCTCTCTTCCAACTAGGAATGCTAAATATCAGTGTGTCAGAGTTGTCTGGGTTTTTCACTAAAATCTTCAACTAATCCCTAAAACAGACAACCATCCCACAGGTTCCTGCATCCACAACACCCAAAGCTACATGTCTTGAATGATTACCACCCAGACACCTTCACCTCAGTGGCCATGAGATGTCTAGAAAAGCTTGTGCTGTCATACATCCACACCATTGTTCCTGCATCATCACACCCACTGCAGTTTGTTTACCAGCTATACAGATCTGTGGATGATGCTGGATCTCAGGCCCTCCACACTGCTCTTCAATACCTGGATAGTCACAACACTTATGTTAGGATGCTGTTCATTCACTACACCTCAGCTTTTAATACCATTATATCTTCCAAACTGATTGATAAACTCAGAGAACTGGGCCTGTCCAATGCCAACTTTAAGTGGGTAGTGGGCTTTTTAACAGGTAGATCAATTCAGGTTGTTGGGATTGGCAGCAAAACCTCCTCACCACTGATGGTGAATACTGGAGCTCCACAAGGCTGCTCTCTGAGCCCAGAACTGTGCTCACTCTTCACTTATGACTGTAGGGCCATAATTGAAACATATCATTACGTTGGCTGATGACACCACAGTTATTGCTCTAATTAATCATCTGCATTTTTTCCGGTCCTGTTCAATCTATATACGTCAGACTTCCAATACAACTCAGAGTCCTGCCACGTGCAAAAGTTCGCTGATGACACTGCTATCGTGGGCTGCATCAGGAGTGGGCAGGAGGAGGAGTTCAGGAAGCTAATCAAAGACTTTGTTAAATGGTGCGACTCAAACCACTTACACCTGAACACCAGCAAGACCAAGGAACTGGTGGTGGATTTTAGGAGGCCCAGGCCCCTCATGGACCCCGTGATCATCAGAGGTGACTGTGTGCAGAAGGTACAGACCTATAAATACCTGGGAGTGCAGCTAGATGACAAATTGGACTGGACTGCTAATACTGATGCTCTGTGTAAGAAAGGTCAGAGATGACTATACTTTCTTAGAAGGTTGGCGTCCTTCAACATCTGCAATAAGATGCTGCAGATGTTCTACCAGACGGTTGTGGCGAGTGCCCTCTTCTATGCGGTGGTTTGCTGGGGAGGCAGCATAAAGAAGAAGGACATCTCACGCCTGGACAAACTGGTGAGGAAGGCAGGCTCTATTGTAGGAATGAAGCTGGACAGTTTAATATCTGTAGCAGAGCGACGGGCACTAAGCAAACTCCTGTCAATCATGAAGAATCCATTGCATCCACTGAACAGTGTCATCTCCAGACAGAGGAGTAGCTTCAGTGACAGACTTTTGTCACCGTCCTGCTCCACTGACAGACTGAGGAGATCGTTCCTCCCCCACACTATGCGACTCTTCAATTCCACCCGGGGGAGTAAATACTAACATTATTCAAGGTTATTGTCTGCTTTTACATGCATTTTTATTACTATTAATTTAATATTGTTTTTTGTATCAGTATACTGCTGCTGGATTATGTGAATTTCCCCTTGGGATTAATAAAGTATCTATCTATCTATCTATCTATCTATCTATCTATCTATCTATCTATCTATCTATCTATCTATCTATCTATCTATCTATCTATCTATCTATCTAATTATGAACAACAATGTGACTGCATACCAAGAGGAGATTAACAATCTGGCCAGCTAAAGTCCCTTCAACAACCTCACCTCGAATATAAACAAAATTAACAAAATGATTCTGGACTTCAGGAGGAGAGAGGTGAACCACTCTTCAGTCTGCATTGATGGGGCAAATGTTGGAGGGAATGGACAGTTTCAAATTTCTTGGTCTCCACATCTCAGACTGGTCCCAAAACACCACCATCACAATTAAAATAAGCATAGCAGTGCCTTCACTTCCTGAGATGCTTGAGGAAATATGGTATGCAGGAACAAATTCTGGTGAGCTTTTACCACAGCACTATTGAGAGTGTACTTGCAGGAGCGACCACTGTCTGGTATGGGAACACCACGGCCCAAGACAAGAAATCACTACAAAAGGTGGTAAGCAGGCATAGCCTATCATCAGCTTTATTTTTCCCACAGTAGAGTTTATATACACCAAACACTACAGAAATAGGACCAAAGCAATTTTGTGTGACCCCACTCATCCTGAGCGCAGTCTGTTTTCCAAACCGAGGTCATGCGTACAGTTGAATTCAGAAATATACATACACATAAGGTGAATTCTTTAAAACGCACTTTATAAGTGCTCTAAAAATTTTATACTAACAAACTATACATTTGGCATATCGTTTAAGACGTTTACACTGCTCCTCTGTATCAGGAGGAGTCATTTGAGGTGGTTTGGGCATGTTGTACGAAAACTCCCAGGCAGCTCCCACTAGAGCACATGCCACTGGGTGAGATACGGCAGCAGACTCTGGACACGCTGGAGGGATTAGATTTCTCCATTGCTTTGGGAACATCTGAACCTTCCCAAGGAAGAGGTGGAATCTGTAGCTGGAGACAGGGAAGTCTTGGATGACCTGCTTGGTTGATCCTCATGACATGAGGTGTGAGATGAGAATGAAGACCATACAGCTGGGAACTGGTGCTGAAAGTATCCCTTGTGCCTGTCCTTTTGGCATCTAATTTTTGTACTCCATGGTACCACTCTGGCACTGGGCACAAGACAGAAACCAGTTTACGAAAGCCTGCTAGTCTGTTACAAAGGGAATGGTTTTGTGGGAGACTGAAAAGTATCAACATTAACAAGTTTAAAATGAAGTTACAATAGGAAAATAAGGTTGCAGATAGATTCACCATATTTAAATTAGAGAAAAATTTAGGATCTTTGAAAAAAAATGATGAAATCACCATTTCATAGCACTGATGTTGTACTGTATATCAGTGTGATTTTATGTTTTATTGTTGTTCCCAATAATTTGGGTAATTATTTTTTATTTCTTTTGGTTTTATTTTTAATTTTATAATTATGTTCAGTCCCAGAAATGTTCTTAAGTTTCTCTTTTTCCTTGTGTATGGAGCCCCACGAGGTGGCTATATAAGTTTGGCCATATAAGCCTGTGGAGAATGCTCAGAATCTGGAGATCATTCATTTATTGAGGAGTTTGTAAGTGTTATTTTCTACTTGAATTTACTTTTTTTTAGTTCCTTTTCTGTTGTGTTCTTGTGATTATTCTTCTGGATTGTGTATTGAGACTTATTTGCTGTTGATTGGCTTTCTAAGTCAGTCCTTTTGACAATTTTTGCCCTTTTGCGCTTTTATTTGTATTTCTCTATTTTTGTTGAATAAATCTTCCATGTACAAAAATTCCTTGTTTATTTGTTTAACCGAGCCAAAGGTTTACAGCCTTTTCATCCTCTTGTGGAGCTTTTGTGCTATTCTTGGAACACTTTAAGTTATTTTTGATTTCCTAAATTCCCTTTGGGCATACTAAGTCTGAGGCAGGCCACTAGAGCTGGGGTTAAGCCCAACGGGGTGAGGCTGTTTTCCAGGTTGGCAAAGGATGGCCTCTTCCTCTCTTTTACCCCAGAAGCCTCACCCCTACTGATCATCCTACTTTATAAGACACAACATGACCAGAAGTTACCATTCATTCATTGGATGGCATCTGACAGAAACAGACTACCCACCGAAGCAACTAAAACAAGATCACTGGTCAATGGTCCCATATTGCTGCTGTCACAGGGGTTTTACTCCATTGCAGGAGGTTCACCCAAATGATTGAGTGTCTACGGGTCTGATTTCATCAAGGGGGAAACGCTCCCACCAGCTTGATGAAGCAATTGAGTATACACGCGCCTTTAATAGTAGGAATTACTAAGAGACATTAAATGGGTGGGTGCTCACACGCTGCATTGCTTCAAGTATAAAAAACTCTCTGTTAAGGAGCTCTGTTCATCATGTCACCCAAGGATCTGTGGGGTTCATCCAGCCAACCAAGGATGATACAAACCCCCCGGTGATGCCACTGTTCCATAAGACTTTATTATTCCTTTTTTATGTTTTCCTTCATTTAACTATCAATACTGCTATTGGGGGTGGGAAGTCTCATTGTGGACCCCAACACGTTATTTTGTCCTGTTTCCTTTTGATTCACATTGTCCACTTTGCAAACAAAGTAAGATTCAGCAGTTTAAGAAGACTAACTGTTAAGGCCACTTTCTATTGATTTTTAGGGTTTATTCAGGACTTGTGATTGCTTGCCTGTTAAAAGTTTACAATATTTTCTTGCTGCCTTTTGGTTTTGGCTGTTTTGAGATTTACAGTGAACTGAGTTGACTACTGTCTTGGAAATTCTCCTGAAATATGACTTATTGCCTGCTCTCTCTCATTTAGTTATTTTCACTCTGCATGATCGCTCTTTTGAGTTGATTGTACAAGCACAACAATCTGAACTTTGCTTAAAGAGAAGGTCAAATGACCTTGAGAGTTTCTTTCTAGAGTGTAATACATTAGATTCACAGACAGACAGAGAAAGTGGTCCATTAAATCAGACAGTGAACTGGAAAGTACAGGATCACATGGCTGTCAGTCACATGACAGGTCCTCACTTACATTCTTACTGTTATGATTTAAAGCACTTTACTCGATACTTAAATACTTAAATTTACTTAACTAATTAATTTAAGCACATCATCAGCAGGAGTGATTTAAGCAAAAAACTGTCAAATAAAAAGAACAACAGAACTAAATATTTTTAAACTGCAAAGAAAGAAACAAAGAAATGCTTTTGGAACAAGATATTATAACACTTAAACTCCGGGAAGAAGGTTAAAGCAACTAATTTAAAACTGCCAACTCAAATTATCCAGTATTAAAAAAGACTTTCTACATTTATGAATTAAGAGTGAAATCCTACTACAAAGAGAGTCTCAAAAATTCTCAATTACCTGAACAAAAATTTGCTTAACCAAAAGTCAAACCTAAAGTTTAAATTTAAACAGAAAACTAATACTTTAAAAAGGAATCAGCAATAATTTGTCAGAAAAGAGAAAGCCTAATAATATTAATCCTTGCATATACTCATAATTTAAGGAAGGACCAGGTCAGGGAATCTAGGCCAAAGACACACAGCAAGAACTCAATGCCATAGCAATTAGACCGGGCCCAAAGCCTGCTTTTGGACGTTGCAGAGAAGTGACAGAGCACTTGAAGACTTGTGAGACCCCCAGCCCCTGGGCTATACAGTCAAGCAGGTGCAAAAAGAGCTGCTATAAAATTAAGAAAAAAAAATTTGGATGTGAACGTCAGTACGCTTTGCATTCTAGGATCCAAGTTACTTGACATAACATTTAGTAATTATTTACTAATTAAAAGCAGACCCCCGTGACCCTGTAGTTAGGATATATAACGGGTTGGTTAATGGATGGATGGATGAATTAATTATTTACTAAATTATTTACTAATCATTTAATAACATTTTAGTAATTATTTACTGCTCTGATGCAGACCTTTCTGATCATAAAATAGGTCAACATAATAGCAGTTGACGAGAAAAATTCAGAATTTATTTCAGAATTATGGTATTTGAGGGTTCCTCTAGAGTGCCTCTTTATCTTGCACGATTTGGCTCCAAAACTAATCAGCACATCATCGTCTCATGACAGGCTTAGGTTTCAAGTTTGGTATTTTTTCCATTCAGCCATTTTAGCTCTAAAAGATCCTCAAGAAACTTTGACACACAGACAGACAGACACCCATCATCGAGATACCAACGTTTTCGGTATCGGGGGACCCTAAAATGTCAAGATCCGTTGGAAATAAAAAATGGAGATCGACCTTTTTGATGAATCTAAAGCTTTCACTCCTCCCCCATAGACTTTAGCTTATGGTTGGGGAGCAAAGAAATAATAAACGATATTTAAGAAATGGATCATCATTAATAGTGATGAGAGAAACAGGAATGTTTCAGTTCTCGTACAGTATCACACAACTGACACTAAAGTTCATTTAGGAATTTTGACACTTAAAACTCTCTACAAAGAATTTTTTGAGGTTTTTTGTTTGGAAGGAAAACAAGGATTTTTTTAATAGATGTTAACAATCAGCATATTTTTCACAACAGAACACACCAAAATGCACCATTGCCTTACAGTACTGTGTTTACTACCTACATGGAAAATCACTGCTGCCAAGTCCCTCTGTTACCTGGAAACTGCCTTATTCTGGAGAAGGATATGAACTCTTTATGCACCAATAAGCTCCAGTGCAGCTGTATGATTGCGATCTCCAAAGTTGTCATCATAATCGGCAAAGTGGGCATCATCATACCAGACCAACCACAAGATGTGGCAGACGGCTCTGCAAAATGTCTTCACATGACAGGAAATGAGCCCAGTCATTTTTTTTTCCCCTTGAAGTCTTCATTTAAAAATAAGTGATAGATAGACACATGGAAACTCTTCCAGACAGGGAATAAATGCGTTTCTTCTTATGCAAAATAATTTTTTTGCCAAGTGTAACACTGAGTTTTTCTTTGAATTCAGTTTTGTGTGTATACATTTGCTCATCTTTTAAAAAAATAAATTAATTAAATAAAGCAAAGAATTCAAACACAGTCAAAAATAAATAACACAAAAAGCATAATCATCAAAAATAAAAAAAGGTAATAAAGGAGCCTCAGCGTGTTATGTGTAAGCCAGGGCTTTCCCTGTAGCTTGTGCTTAAATTCCTTTTTTATGTCAATCTTGATCATTTTTAATTCTTTGTTTATTAATATTGTTATATATTTTTATTACTTACGTAAATATTTCATGTCAATTTTGTTTATTATGTATTATCTATATGCTTAAACTTGTTCTCCTATATTTCTTGTATTTTATGGGTGGACCACTAAGAGGCGGAGCTAGTGATGCCTCTCTGTAGGGAACCGCCTCCAGCACGCCCTTAAATGCAGGCGGGGAAAGTGAGTTCTTTGCAGTTCGTTTAAATGTGTCGAGTGGAACGCAATGTTCTTGTGAGAACTGCTTTGATTCTCCAACTCTTTTGCACTGGATCAGGGATAACAATTGGAATTTTGTATTAGGTCTTTGGTGTTTTTTCAGATTGCCTGTTTAAGCAGCTAGTTTTGCCTCTTTTTTGTTATTTTTCTGCCTTCTGAAAATAAAAGGCTTCTCATTTAAAAGACTTTCTTTTATGACTATCTATCAGCCAAACATTTTTATGGTTTTCTTTCTCTCTCTCTCTCTGCTAAGATATTCTTCTTTTGGATATATTTTAGAACTTCTAAGTGTACAGTATTTTAAGTATATTTTAAAGCTGAAAATTGAAATCAAAAGATGTATTGTCAAAATTGCCAGCCAAATGTTGTAAGGGAAGTGAAGAAACTAAATATAAAGACTGAATATGTGTGACAATAATCATTGTCAATTAACTGGGCAGCTTGCCTAAAAAGCAGAGAAATAACACATACTTAGAATCAAAATGTCTTTAATTTTAGTTAACAACAGAGTTGTAATTTGTTATCTGGACTTCCAAAAATAACAAAGAAAAAGAAATAAATATTTGCTAGTGATTTCACATTGCACAAGTTGCTGAGGTAGGTGGTTTGTGAAGTTAGCAACTGGGATCCATGTCTTAGCAATGGGTATCCAAAACGGCGTCGCAGAAGAACATGATTCATTTCTGATATCTTTAAAATTATGTAAAATTAAAAATAGATTGTTTTTCACATTTCTGGACTCAGTAACAAACATCCATCCATCATCTAACCTGCTCTGTCCTAACACAGGGGTCTGCTGGAGTCAATCCCAGCCAACACAGGGCACAAGGTAGGAACAAACCCCAGGCAGGGTGCCAGCCCACTGCAGGGCACACACCAGGGACAATCCTGATCGCCAGTGCACCTAACCTGTATGTCTTTGGACTGTGGGAGGAAACTGGAGCACCCAGAGGGAACCCACACAGAGATGGGGAGAACATGCAAACTCTGCGCAGGGAGGACCCGCGAAGCAAACCCCAGTCTCCTTACTGCGAGGCAGCAGTGGTACCACTGCACCACCGTGCTGCTGTAACAAACATTGCATATTTAAGCAATTCTTACAATTATGTTATGGGGTTAAGACATTTCAGGGTTTTTTTTTCTTTTTATAATTAATTTTCGGTTAAAAGTTTGGCCTTTGGTTGCCTGACAATTTTGACATTTTTGTCATGATTCCTTCCATGACTTCTCCTTGTGCACATATTTTATTTGTTACCAGATGTATATTAATTTATGAGTGAATTATGGCAACATAAAGTCTTTCTAAGTTTTCTTTCCTTATCTCCCTTGTTGATAGATTGATAGAAAAGACACTATATGATAGAACAACCCTCTCTCAAATACATAATAACTAAACAAAGACAAACTTCTGACTTGTCTAAAATTTAAAAGAGCTGTCCCAGTCCCAGGGGGCATTGTAAAGTCACAATGCTGTTTGTATAAAGGAGTCCCCGTTGTGTTTCTTGACACACGTCTGCTGAATAACTCATTGGCCGAAAGTCCTCAGTGTCAGTGTGTCAGAGAGAGGATGGGCAGCATTGCTTACAATGGCCATCTGTTTTGTCTTCATTCTCTCCACCACAATTACCTCCGGCAGGTCCAGAGAGCATAACATAACTGAGACTGCCTTTTTAATTAGTTTGTTGATTCACATGGCGTCTCTTGAACTGCTGTTACCGGCCCAATACACCCCAGCGTAGACGATCACATTGACTTTAGCTTTATGGCTCTTGACTTATCACTTCTGTTTTCGATTGCGGTCCTTGGTTAGAATTTGGTTTGGATGCTCGGTCTTTCTCTCTCGCTCAGTTTTCTGGTTAAGATCTCTTGCTTGTTTTAACGACTCCTTTGCTGGTTATTCCATTCACCGGTGGTCCCTTAACACTTTTGACGTTTGTGCTGTTACAAAAAAGACAAATTTGCTTTTTTCTGCTTTTTTTGTTTCTTACATTTTCTCTGCTTTAGAACTGGTATGTTAGTTGAATTCTTCTACACTTACAGCTTTGTTGTTTGTTAGTTGATTTGAATTATTCAGTTTTGTTGTATAAAATATTTTTGGAATTGTTCACATGTGCCTGTAGTTGGTTTAATTATGGCACATTTCAGTTATAACTGGATTTATTGATTATTAGGTCTTTTTTGTCACTTTAATGAGTATATAATTTGATACCATTTAGATCAGTTAACATCACATTATAATGTGACCTTGAGAGATGCTCTGGACACAGTGGCTCCCCTTAAAACAAAAATGATCAAAGCACATAGAAACTATCCCTGGTTTAATGAAAACACTCGAGCTCTTAAATTAGAGTGTCAAAAACTGGAGCGCAGATGGAGAACAACAAAGCTACGTGTCTTTCAAATTGAAGGAACAGAGAGTGTTAATAAATACAAAAAAGCTCTCTTTAAATCTCGCTCAGAATACTACTCTACAATAATAGCAATAATAAAAATCCTCGGGTACTGTTTAGAACAGTGGCTAAATTAACAAATGGAAATTCTGATCTACAGTGCAAAATACCAACAGATATTAGCAGTACAGACTTTATGAACTTCTTCAATGAGAAAATTAAAAATATAAGATCCCAAATCTCAGCATCACAGTACAAACCAAATACTAGCTTAGCAGACCCTGCCGCACATTGCATTCAGCACTTTAGTAATTTTAATCCTGTAACTGAGCAGCAAATCTTAACTTTAATTTCTAAAATGAAGTCCAATACTTGTTCCCTAGATCCAGTGGCAACAAAACTAGTAAAAAGTGCCATGGATGTTCTTGCAGTGCCAATTCTAAACATTATCAATGGCACAGTACCTGAAGCACTAAAAGCGTCAGTCATTAAACCATTACTTAAAAAGTCAGACCTATACCCACACATACTAAACAATTATAGGCCTATTTCAAATTTACCGTTTCTCTCTAAAATACTAGAAAAAGTAGTCGCCAGTCAGCTTCAGTCACACCTTACACATTACAATTTATTTGAAAAATTCCAGTCTGGTTTCCACACTGGTCATAGTACAGAAACAGCACTAACACGGGTTGTAAATGACATTCTGATATCCTCTGATGAAGGAAACTCCACTGTAATTATGTTGTTGGACTTAAGTGCAGCATTTGACACCATTGACCATTCTATTTTACTGCACAGGCTAGAAAATGATGTTGGGCTTACAGGCCCGTGCTCGCTTGGTTTAGTTCTTATTTATCAAATCGATTCCAATATGTACAGAAATGTGCTGACAGTACTCCATCATTATACACAGAAGTTCAATATGGTGTCCTGCAGGGCTCAGTACTGGGACCTTGACTGTTTACACTTTACATGCTTCCACTGGGATCTCTCATTAGGAAACATAATGTTAATTTTCACTTATATGCAGATGACACCCAGTTATACCTTTCATTTAAATCAAATGAAGTTTCTCCAATGTTGTCTTTAATTAGTTGTGTTAGTGAATTAAAGGAATGGATGAATGAGAACTACTTGTCTTTAAATACAGATAAAACAGAGATGTTAATTGTTGGAGGGAATGAAGCTGATCACAACAATATTCTGTCATCATTTAACTCAGTTGGAATCCCAATTAATTTCACTGAATCAGCCAGCAATCTAGGAGTTATCTTTGACTCAAGCATGTCATTTAAAGAGCATATTACAAAGTTGTCCAAATCATGTTTCTTCCATCTTAAAAATGTTAGGAAATTAAAGTGTTTTCTAAATAAACAGGATTGTGAGAAATTAATTCATGCATTTATCTCTAGTAGGATTGACTACTGCAATGCGGTGTTCACTGGCTGTTCAAACTGTTCTTTATACAGCCTCCAGTTAATCCAAAATGCAGCTGCAAGAATTATTACAAGAACAAGAAAATATGAACACATAACTCCAGTTCTTAAATCCTTACACTGGCTCCCGGTTAAGTTTAGGGCAGATTTCAAAATCCTCCTTTTAACATATAAAGCATTAAATGGCCAAGGTCCGGCTTACTTGTCTGAACTTATCATGACTTACAAACCTGAGCACATTAAGATCTCAAGATGCGGTCTGCTTAGGATTCCAAGGATTAATAAAATAACAGTGGGAGGTCGAGCTTTTAGTTACAGGGCCCCTAAACTGTGGAATGGTCTTCCTGCTTCTATAAGAGATGCCCTTCGGTCTCAGCCTTTAAATCTCGGCTGAAGACTCACTACTTCAGTTTAGCATATCCTGACTAGAGCTGCTGATTAACTGTACAGACTGCATCTCTGTTGTTAGTCATTAGCACTAAAACATAAGTAACATGATAGTTATATTTGAATACTAACCCTCACCTATTCTGTTTCTCTTCTCGGTACTCAAATGTGGCATTTGGTGCCACGCCCACCTGCCAAGTTGTTTGCCTGCCTATGGTAAAGTCATCCCTGATGGAGGATCACAGGAATCATGGGAAAGAGGGTCCTTTCATCGGATTGGCTGGCAGTGCTGTTCAGCCGTGGAATGGCTAAATGGGGGAGGCAGCTTGATGGCTGAGGTCTCCAGGACTCTAAACAAATCCAAATCATATTATCTGATATCATCTACTGTTAAATTCTGCTGCGTACTTCTAAAATTTTTATTTTTGTACTGTATTGAGGATTTATTCTGTTCTGTGTATTTTATTGTATTGACCCCCTTCTTTTTGACACCCACTGCACGCCCAACCGACCTGGAAAGGGGTCTCTCTTTGAACTGCCTTTCCTAAGGTTTCTTCCATTTTCCTACAAGGTTTTTTGGGAGTTTTTCCTTGTCTTCTTAGAGAGTCAAGGCTGGGGGGCTGTCAAGAGGGAGGGCCTGTTAAATCCCATTGCGGCACTTCTTGTATGATCTTGGGCTATACAAAAATAAATTGCATTGTATTGTATTGTATATTGTAGGTGATCCAATTTCCTCCAAATGAGCTTAAAATGTAAGTTTAAGGAACTGAGCGGGAGACTGATGATGAGAGAAGATACAGAGTACTGGAAGTGTACTGCTGGTTTATTATTGTTTTATATACTGATTTTTTTTATCTTTTTTTTATTTAAGGGAGTCTGGTATGCCTTTATCTGGAAGTTTTTTAGACTTTTATCTTGGATCAAGTAACAAATTCTTTAATTGTGTGTCTTTATGATGACTGGAGGAAAAGAAGACTGACTACATGAGAAAGGAGGAGTGAGGCCACGATGGGACCCGAGATGGAAGATTAAAATGTAACGATCTGAGATTGACTTGCTCAGATAAGGACTCCGCCATGGGATTCCTCCAGCTCTGTCACGTCCTCATTTCTGTCGTTGCGTTCCTCTCCTTTGATCTCCCCACAGATCAACAGACCCAGTCACTGAAGATGTCAAGGGAACTTTGACGACTTTTACATATTTGTTTATTTGTTTTGTAATTTTATATGACCTTTTTCACTTTATTTATGAGGCCCTATAAATTTATGATGTGGAACCTAAGTCTAAAGGTTTAGCCTTTGTTGGAGTGAATTTCCTGTTCTCGTCTAATTTTCCAAAAGTTGCTCATTTAGGAAAAAGAACTTAAACTGCAAAGTTTTCTAATTTTCTAAAGAGTAAATAAAAGAAGGAAAAAGAACAAGAAGTTTTGTTTTTCTTTTGCTGGAACGAGGTGGCCTAGTCAGTAACATTTTATTGATTGTATTCTTATGTTTACGCCACAGCGTTATTCTGTGCCTTGTCAGGAACACATATCCTCAGTAATTATTTGCGTTTTGTTTCTAATAAAGGAAAGTTTTTTTCTAGCGTGAGAAAAGTAGTTTCTCAGGCTTTTTTTTTTTTCCTCAGAGTTTTTTGCTTTTATTTTTTAGTCTTGTTTATTCTTCACAACAAGCCTGGTTTATCATTTTTAATTCAGGCAGCAACCTCAACCTTCGGCAAATGAACTCCTGCCTGTTCTTTGTCCTTTAAAAGATACTTTCCTTCACTCATGAAAACATAAAATAATTCTTATATTGTTTGTTCTTTTTTCCCCTCTCATTCCCCATCTTGGCTCTCTAGTGAACTAAATAAATTATTTACTAAATCAAATCCAGCAGGGATTTGAGAGGAGGATCCTGCCAAAACAATCCATTGGAATTTTTGAGCAGGTTACTGGAGTTGTTGACAAAAGCAAAGCATACAACGTAATTCAATCAGGCGTTCAAAAAGCCTCTGACGTGGTCTTACACCAACGAGAAGCTGCTGGCATCCGAGGTAAAGTACAAAAGTGGAACTCAAGTTGGTTAACTAGCAGGACGCAAAGGATACAGATAAGAGGAGAGTGGAGTGAGGTGATCAGTGAAGCTCCTCAGGAGTCTGTCTTTGGATGGACAGCTACGTTTTCTGCTTTATGTGAAATATATGGACTCCAGGGTAGTTAGAAAACAGATGATACTAAAATTGGAGGGATATCAATGTTAATAATTTAGCCCTAGCCTTGACTCTAAGAAGACAAGAAAAAAATGGACATGATCTGGGAAAGGCAATACAAGGAGAGATCCCTTTCCAGGGAGGAGTGTGCAATGAGTGTCAAAAATGGGGTAAAGGCAACAGACAAAAACAGAACACAAGTAATCCTCTTCACAGAGCCACTGGCCAATCTATCATTGCCACCTCAGAAAAGCAATACAAGTGTACTATACAATAGTGCAAACTACAATGCAAAATAAAAGAATGGATTATAAAACTCACTAAATACACAACTACTAAATATAGTTTTGTTCAGAGTCCTGGATACCTCAGTTGTTACGGCCTACCAAAAAGTCTAGGGATATATAAATAGGTCGTACACAAGTGAGAGAGAGAGAGAGGCGAAGACAAAACACAAAAAGCTAAACAAAAACAGGCTCCACTTATTGTCAAAAAAACACAACACACAAAATATGGAGAAAATGGCACAAAACAAGCAAGGCAGGAAAACCACACTAACATATCTGTCTAACATCACAAAGTTGATAGCGAGATACAAACTATTTGAATTTTATACTTTACAATTATATTTCTTTAATAAGCAACCAAAAATCCAAAGCCAGACCATGCAATCCTAACTCTCCATACCTTGCTCTGTCCTTTTCCTCTCACTCTCACTCTCACTCACTCACTCTCTCTCACTCACTCACTCTCTCTCTCTCCTCAAACCCAAAGAAGCTTAATTTATAAACCTACCCCCCCCCCCATAACCCAGGTGAGTTAATTAATAAGCAACTTACTGTAAGTGGGTAATTAGGGCAGGACCCAATGAAGGTAAACACCAAATCTATACTAATAAAAGGTAAAGCCCTCACTCACTCACTGACTCACTGGCTCATCACTGATTCTCCAACTTCCCATGTAGGCTGAAATTTGACAGGCTCATTCCTTACAGCTTACTCACAAAAGTTAAGCAGGTTTCATTTTGAAATTCTACGCGTAACGGTCATAACTGAATCTTACTTACATACATATATACGTCCATAGCCTGCAGCTCGGTTGCCATATGAGGCGGTGTTGTGTCCTCCATCACCACGCCTCCCACGTAATTGACTGCCTGCCTATATAAGGCCATCTGTCAATCCGGTCTCTTCATTCCCTTCCTTGGTTCGCCACGGTATTCACGTCTCCCTGCTGATAACTGCAGCTTTTTTATTTAATCCACGGCTTCTCCGCTGTTTTATTGTTTGTTTATTAAGATTATAGTGATTGTGTAGGTATTTTAGACTTACTTTACATTGTTCAGGTACCCATTTCCTTTATCATTCCAACCTTAACCCCATTAACATGTCTATCGAGGTGATCACCATCGATCAAAGAACTGTCACTTACCGAGTGGTTTCCATGCCCGGAGATGGCACCTACCGTTTCCATTCTCTTTGTTACATATTGCACGGCCATATCAGGCTCACTCTTGATATCCGGAGGAACATTGTGTCTTATGTATTGATTGACTGGGACAGGTTCAAGGTGTGGACTGATGACGGTACAGGAGATAATTATACTACACAGGAGCACTAGAAGAGTGAAATGCTTAAGCCCTTCACCTATGGTTCTGCACGTGAGTTGATGGCTGCCGCTGAATTGTTCGGTTGTCGCTTTCAAGTGTACCGAAATAGCCAAATATTTTACACCTTTAGAGAACCGCCAATGCCTCTTAAACATCTTAGATTCACAGGTGACGATTTCAGTAGTGGACACGTTGATGATTATGAATGTTTCAACTCTCAAAAGCTGGATGCGAAGTTATTGATGAAACCGGTTGTATGCTGGCAACGCTTGACAGATGCCAAACGTCACTTCAACACAACAAGTCCTGCAAATACTGTCGTAATTGAAACAAACCATGAAACTCAAATCGATTATGACAGCAGCAATCCAAGCTGTGAGAAAACAGTAAAAAGGAGGCGTGTCAGATGTCATGGTACATTTTCTGATAAAGCTAGATGGAAACAACTTTGTGCTGCTGCCGCCAAATACTCGCAGAAAAATCCACAAGTTAATAGAGACTCTGTCGCTAAATACTCGCAGGCAAATCCACAAGTTCATAGACATGCTGTCGCTAAATATTCGGAGGCAAATCCACAAGTTAATAGAGCTTCTGTTTTTAGGTACGATCCCAATAATGAAAAGTGGCTCATTCGAAAACAACAGGTTTGGCTGAAAAAAGCCGATTGTGGATTTGTGTACGACCCAAACATACATTATGAATCTGACAAAACAGTACACATTGGATCCATGGATATTCACTGTGACTATTGTCAAGCTCATAGGTGGAAATGCGAGTCTCCTGGTTTGTGCTGTAACGGTGGTAAAGTCTCTCTCACTCCTTTTACGTAAGTTTCCTTACCTTCTTGAGGGCCTGTTAAATGGCGAACATCCTCAAAGTTAGCATTTCTTGAACAACATTCGAAAGTACAACAGCGCGTTTCAAATAATGTCATTTGGTGCTAACCTAATCGTTGAGGGAAATTTAATGCGTTTATTTAAAGTTCAGGGACAAGTCTATCACTTGATTGGCAGTCTTTTACCTATGCTGACCAAGGAACACAAATTTTTTGCAAATTTATTTCGTCGGGGACGATGAAAAGGAAGCACAAATTCGCTGTGCTAATGTTTCTGGAGTTAACACACCCCTGGTGCAGCAATTACAAAAACTGCTGCATGATTGTAACACTTACATCCAGGACTTCCACTCCGCAATCGACAGTATTTCCAGGCACTCTTGAGCATAATCTAATTTTGAAGGTTGGGGCACCGATAATGTTACTAAGAAACTTACAGCCACCGAAACTTTGTAACGGCACAAGACTTCAGGTCACATGTCTGCAAAAGAACCTAATTGAGGCAACTATTTTTACTGGCAGTGGCTCAGGGGAGAGAGTTTTTATTCCTTGCATCCCCGTTATACCCTCTGATCTCCCATTTCAATTCAAACACCTTCAATTTTCAGTTAAGGCTCTGCTTCACAATGACAATTAATAAGTTCATTGGCCATATTACAACCGGAGGGATGAACTGACAACGTGGTATACAAAGAGATCCTTAACAAATAATTATTTGTATATTTTCCCTCACTCTAAAAATGTTTTCTTTTTTTCTTAATAAAAATTTTAAGGCACTACTTCGCCGCTGCAAAGCATGCGTATTTTGCTAGCTAGAATATAAAAACCAAAAGTCTAGAGTAGGTCTTAACATCAGTCAACAAGCTGCCTCCCCACTACTGGCCATTTCACAGTCAAGTCAGTGCTGGGCCAGCCAATCAGATGAAAGGACCATTCTACCCGATGATTCTCGCACTCTTTTATCTGAGGAGACTTTCAAAAGGGCATGCAAATAACTTGGGAGCAGAGCAGTGGCAGCAAGTGCCACATGTGAGTACCGAGAAGAGAAACAGAATAGACAGGCTTTAGTATCAGATTATAAACCTCAAATTACTTATGTTGTAGTACTAATGACTAACAAGAGAGATGCAGTTTGCACAGCTAATCAGCAGCTCTACTCAGGGTATGCTAAACAACACAAAAACAAGATAATAACTACAGAATGTAAGACACTGACTTATGGGAAGCAACTTCTGAAATGGATTTCCTCTTGCAATGTGCAGAAGGAATTAAAAGACAAATAAAATCTTAGGATATGTCATAATATCTGTCCTGCTGAGAAATTGACAAGTAATTTTTTTTTACCGAGCTAACCAAAGAAGTGTGTTAAAAAAATGAAACCAGTGCAAATAAAAATAAACCTGGCTACCAAATTTTAGCAATAGGCAAAAATAAAAGTTCAGGAAATAGGCAAAGAGGTCAAACCAAATTAAACTTTCAGATTAAATAACGAAAGAAGCCTGTTGCACAGATGCAGGTCATGACCCATGAAGCCACGACCCTAAAAATGCTGGATGCTGTGCTAATGACGGCTCTCAAATTGGCAGAGACAGATTAATCTGAAATCAGAGGTCAAGACATTAGAATTACAAAGTAAAATCACACAAAACTAATCACAGCAGTAACTTTTGAATATCGAAGGACGTTATGCTCAAACTATGTGATGAACACATCTGGAATATTGTGTGCAGTTCTGGTCACCTTACTCTAAAAAAGACATAGCAGCACTTGAAGCTGTGCAAGGAGGGCAACCAGGTGGACCCAGGACTTAAGGACATGTCCTACTCTGACAGAATCCAGGAATTAAAGGTGTTCAGTCTTGAACAGATGAGGCTGCATGTGTTGCAGTTCAGCCAGGGGTAAAGAAATGGAAATAGATGATCCGCTGTGGCAGCCCCTAACGGGAGCAGCTGAAAGAAGAAGTTTATTTCTTTTACATTTTTTGTTGTTTATTAAGTATTCATCTTTTATTAATTCTATTTTTGGTTTGACTATTTAAAATGATGCTTTTCTTTGATGTTTTGTTTAATTACTTCATGTTTATGTATGGTGATTCCTTGCTCTTTGAAGGCATTGCTTGTGTTTTGTGGATGGGGCCACCCTGATGTCAATCCTGAAGGACCTCCTACAGCCTTTATAATCTGAAGCTGGGATGTTTCAGTGGTTCACTGAAGTTCTGTGAGTGCATTAATTGTAAGTATTGATTTTCTGGTTTCTCGATTTTGCTTCAGTTTTTGTGAATTGTTGGATTGTGTATTGGGGCTTGATTACTTTGTATTGCCTTATTTTTGTATTGTCTTTTCACCATTTTGTTGTGATTTACAAATAAATATCTTATCATTTGTCTTGTCCCTACTCCAGAGTTTTAGTTTTTTGGTTTCTCTCCTCTGAAGTGCATTATTGATATTTTTGTGTATTTTGATGTTTCAAAGAACTGTTTCTCATTTTTTTGACCTGGTTAGGTTGAAGCCTGCCTCTACAGTTTTGAGGTCAGGCTGTTTTGGGTGAGGCCTGTTTTTTACAAGCTAGGAAAGACCCTTGCCTGGTTTGTGGGTCTTTTATGAGGCGTTACACGCTTTCACTGTTGAGACTGCACTCAAACTTTTAAAGACGGTAATCAGCATGAGCTCAAGCGCGTGCAGAAGGAACTCCGAGTGCAGCTCAGGGCGGTGAAGGAGCAGTACAGGAGAAAGCTGGAGCAGAAGTTGCAGAATAATAGCATGAAGGAAGTGTGGAATGGGATGAAGATTATCTCTGGCTGCAGCTCGAAGCAGGGTGCCAGCATCGAGAGAAACGTGGAGAGAGCAAACCAAATGAACAACTTCTTTAACAGGTCTGACCACCCTAACCCACTCTCACCTCGGAGTACTGCATCCTCCAACCATCCTTCTGCTGATACCAGCATAGGTGAGACATGCCCACCCACAATTACAGAACCACAGGTGAGCAGAGAGCTGAGGAGACTTCGTGCCAGCAAAGCAGCTTGTCCAGATGGTGTATTGCCATGACTGCTGAAGGCCTGTGCGTTGGAACTGGGGAGTCCTCTACAGCGCACACAGGTCTGCCATGCCCTCGACCCTCTGCAGTTCACATACCAGGAGAAGGTGGGAGTGAAGGATGCCATCATCTATATGCTACACCGATCCCTCTCCCACTTGAACAGAGGCAGTGGTGCTGTAAGAATTATGTTTTTTGACTTCTCTAACGCCTTCAACACCATCTAACCTCTGCTCCTTAGGGACAAGCTGACTGAGATGGGAGTAGACTCACACCTGGTGGCATGGATTGTCGACTGTCTTACAGACAGACCTCAATATGTGCATCTTGGGAACTGCAGGTCTGACATTGTGGTCAGCAACACAGGAGCGCCGCAGGTGACTGTACTTTCTCCGATCCTGTTCAATCTATATACATCAGACTTCCAATACGACTCGGAGTCCTGCCACGTGCACAAGTTCGCTGATGACACTGCTATTGTGGGCTGCATCAGGAGTGAGCAGGAGGAGTACAGGAAGCTAATCAAAGACTTTGTTAAATGGTTCGACTCAAACCACTTACACCTGAACACCAACAAGACCAAGGAACTGGTGGTGGATTTAGGAGGCCCAGGCCCCTCATGGACCCCGTGATCATAAGAGGTGACTGTGTGCAGAGAGTACAGACCTATAAATACCTGGGAGAGCAGCTGGATGACAAATTGGACTGGACTGCCAATACTGATGCTCTGTGTAAGAAAGGTTAGAGCCGACTATACTTTCTTAGAATGTTGGCGTCCTTCAACATCTGCAATAAGATGCTGCAGATGTTCTACCAGACGGTTGTGGCGAGTGCCCTCTTCTATGCAGTGGTGTGCTGGGGAGGCAGCATAAAGACGCCTCACGCCTGGACAAACTTGTTAAGAAGGCAGGTTCTATTGTAGGAGTAAAGTTGGACAGTTTAACATCTGTAGCAGAGCGACGGGCACTAAGCAAACTCCTGTCAATCATGAAGAATCCACTGCATCCACTGAACAGGATCATCTCCAGACAGAGGAGCAGCTTCAGTGACAGACTGAGGAGATCGTTCCTCCCCCACACTATGCGACTCTTCAATTCCACCTGGGGTAGTAAATGCTAACATTATTCAAAGTTATTGTCTGTTTTTACATGCATTTTTATTACTATTTAATTTAATATTGTTTTTTATATCAGTATACTGCTGCTGGATTATGTGAATTTTATGTAGGGGTTGGAGAGAAAATCTACTGTATAAATTTGCTTGCTTTACCTCTCCATATCTCTCTTACCAAATGATGAAGGACCATCTCACACCATGAACTGAAAAGGACAACACAATGAAGACCACAGCTCGGCAATCATATTGAGACAAGCATGCGGCCTGTTCTGAATAAAGCTGACTACTAATGAGAACTTAACTAGAGACATTTTAAGTAACTCTCAAGTCTGTGTGCTGCCTGACACTACACATCAGCATTTATCAGGTTGTATGGTTGCCAGTATTCAAATGTACTTTGCATATTGTTATCATTTATGAATATTATCAATAATACATTATTTAAAGTGTAACTTAACTCCTGCTTGTCTTTTACTACACCTAATTGCCTGAGGTTATAGATGTAGAAGGGAAGGTGGGGAGAAGTTATATGGTACAATACCTAATAAACAGTGGTAAGTCTGTGAGATCTGAGGCATTCTTACAAAGGCTACATTTTAATAATACAAAAGGGGAAAGGAGAGTAATATACAACTCTACCAAGATAAAACAACAAGTTCACTCACCAACTCCAGAGCGTATTCACAGTGAGCCACAAAGAACTGCGGAAGGCGCTGTAGATTTAGAGGGTGGAGGGCAGTTCCTGGTGGTCATTGGCATGTGGCCCCGTCTCCCACAAAACACAAAGAGCATGACAAATGCAGCTCAAGTACATAAACAAAAACAAAAATAAAGAATTATAAACATAATCAACATTACTAAATAAATCAAAAATGAACAAAAGAAGCATGAAATATGAACTTGAGCCCCATCCAGGTGAGGAACCCAGATTGAGACACGAGACAGTGGAAATTAAGGGGGTTTAATTCTGAAGTTGTGAAGTTCTTCTTTATGCAAATAAGTGTAGGAATCTGGAACAAAGGACTGAGTTACAGTATGTAGTTGAAACAAAAATCTTGACAACCTTCAAGAACTTTCTGAATGACAGTTTGGACAATTTTAGTAATAAGCTAATTAGCTTTCATTTGTCAAATTTCTTATCATATAGCTCTCCATCCACTTTTCCCAAGATACAGTTTTGTAAGCTTGGCTTCCTTCATTTTATGTGGCAAGTTACAGAGAGACTCTTTTGTTCCCGCACTTTATGACCCAACTGTATCCATATTTTTTTACAATGATGCCTGTCTAATTGGGGCATGCTGTTTATCCTGCCCTTAGTGGGCACATTGGAGCACAAAGATACTGGGTGTTATTTTTGATGACTGTGGTTCTCCTGATGTTCCATTTATTATGTTTATTATGTCAACCTCATTCTTCTTTTATCTCCATCTGTGATTAATCCTAAAGACTGTCTTCCTCTTTTCCTTTCCCCCCTTTAATGTTATATTCCGCTCCTTAACTCCACTCAGAAAGCCAGTCTCTACACTTTACACCATGAGGCCACCAGGGGTACTCCATCTTTCCATACATCTGACACACACAGGCTCTGGACACAAGTGCAGTAACAAAAAGGATTTTATCCGTGTGAAATGCTTCTCCCAAGTGTTTCTCACAGCTCCAACACAGTACATCCAAAGCAATCTGTACACCAAGCAGTACATGGCAACTTTTGGGCTTCTTCTCTCTCTTCAGAACCTCTCTCTCGCTCTCTCTGTCTCCTGATAAGCTTTGTTCTCCTTTCTCATGACAATGGCTCCCAGAACAATGGCAGGCAACTCCTTTTATGTGACACCCAACAGCTTGGCCCAGGAGCCCCAAAAGTAGGGTTCGCCAGTCCCTGCAGCACCCCCTGGCTGCACCCATAGAACACAAAAGGGCAGAGTCGAAGAACTCCAATTCACATGGTGCCCTATGGGAATCTGTGGCATTGCTGGAACCCAGTGGGGCTGCCACCTGGCATTTAAGGGGAGATAATCTTCTGTGTATGCTGTCTCCCTCGGTTCTCCTCAGCTGAGGGCATCACGGGCGGGCAAGGCTCGCGGCCATCGTCCTAACCAAAGTAAGTAAAGCTGCCTTCCCATTTTTTCCAGTTGGCTTCACCACCTTACGTCTGATTCTCTATTGTGGTAGAATAATGTTTTTTAGAATATCTCTTTGGCCGACTCCAACTAACAATATGTTCAGTATAATTTGCCCACTATCTTTATCTCACCCAATTGTCATGATTTTGGAGTACCTCAGCCCAATAAATCCCTAAATGACTTAAAAAAAGGCTTACTAGAGGGGTGAACTGTGAAACCCTGTCTATTCATGAAAGCCAAAAGTAGAATCTCTGCAAATAAAAGATTTAACATGAAACAAAATCTGTAACCAAGAAAAAAAAAATGCTCTGAGGAGCACAACCAGCCAAAGGGACTGCCTGAAACAACAAAGGCAGTCTAAGGCAAACAGTACACACACAAACAATACACAAATCCAAAGGATAGTCAAAAAGCACAGCCACAAGGGTGAAAAATTCCAGTACATCACAATGCAGAGAAAAATCACAAAAAAAGCTAACCAAGACCATGAGCGCGTTTAATGAACCACAATGGACGTTGAGCTTTCCTCAGGCTATTTAGGGCTGAGAGCAGTTTTGAGGTGGTTATGGGCAGGTGGCCCTGCCACTTAGGGGACCACCAATTACACACAGGGGACATAGAAAAAGATGCTTTGGCAGAAAGTAAATAATCAACAATGTTAGCATAACAAACGAGGAAACACAGACATTAAACATTTGACATTTGAACCCCAGCTGAGGGGGAATACTAGCTGAAACATAACAATGGGATGGGCTCCTGAACGTTGTGTCGCCTATGTTCCTCTAGCATTACCTGCACTTTTAGCTGTTTGTCGGATATGCATGGTGTGAGGTTTATAAACTCTTTTGGGACTCCCCCCAGTGGGACAACATGCCAAATAGTGTCCCCAAGTGCGATCGTCACATCTGGGAAAGACAGTTTATCAGTTGCCGGGTCAACCATGGGCTCCCAACGCTGTAGCAGCTCGCAGCTAAAACAGATCCAAGTCGATTGCGGTCGCGCTATAAACACTTGCCGTCGATGGGTGATGCAAGGAACATTATAAATGCAGGGAACAGGATTACTTGGCCACTAACCTAGCCACGACCCTTCCTGACTGCTGTATCTGCGTATTGGAGAGTGGTAGATCCCACTACAATAAATAACCGTGCTGTTCCTGTTTCAAGTTGGTTTTCCTAAAGTACTGAGACTCAGCCTCGTATTTTGGGGTGAAAGACAGGGACTCACGCATCACAATAGGTGGCATTCATTGCAAAATTACGTGTTTGGGCTGGACAGATATGGGAAGGAATTAAGTGTGACACCATCTTTTTCCTTAAAGTGGAGGATGAGAAAAGCCCGATGGACCGCTGAGATCACTTCCTCTACAATCAAAGGCATGTCCCTTCCAATCCTAGCAGATTATAACACACAGTTCCACCGAAAGTTGGCCAACAGTCATGGTCTTCTGAGCTTCTGAAGATCTTCTATTTATTTTTTGCTAAGACCACATTGATTGTTTTATTAGAATGATTATTTTTTATTTTTATCCTTTGGACATTACAACTAAATGATGCATCTAGCTTGACCCCAGTAATTAGTTTTTTGGCTTAATTTACACCATATTTATTGGGTAATCCTCCAACTGGTCTTTACTCAGTAACTCTCCCCCTCAAAAATTCTACCCTTGAATATCCCTTACCATCCTTCTGTTTCGTCTCCTATTCTTTTTCAGCGTAGGCTCTTCTCAGTGGGCACTGTTGCTGCAGTATTGACTTCAGTGTCCTGATAGAAAGAAGGACTGTGGTTCTGTTCTTTCTAACCTCTGAAAATAACCTTTTTATAACCTAGTTCTTCTAGATCTTTCTGTGCCCTGGATTCACAGATGGTTGGGTTCCACTGTTAGTCCACCCTTGTCTTGTGGGGGACTGGTTCACTACGGTGTGATAACTCTGGCTCGCTCTGCCTCCTTTTCTGGACGATTTGTGGGGTTACTCCATCTGCGGGCTTTCTTGGCACCTTCAACCCGATTTGTCTTCCTCATTGTTCACAGTCTTGGGGAGTGTTGGGAAGAATGTCTCCTTTTATTATTTTTCTTCTTATACATTTCTTTTTGATGTGAGCACTTTGTTATTCCATGCGCAACATTAGTGAAGAAATGACATTTTTGTAATTTACAAATTCATTACTTATCTGAATCAAATGTTATCTCAACCCAAATGGAAGAGACAAATTGTACTGACATATTTCATCAGTAAAAACTTTCCCACATTACAAAATAAAAAGAATTAAACAAGATGAGTGAAGAAGGTCAGCGATCAAATTTAGAGAACGACTTGGTTAACAGCTAGTTCTAATCTGGCAATATCTTGAAATACAGAACAACACCAACCGATTAGTCATCATGGGTAGTGTGACCACTGGGGGTGTCACCAAGCCCCCAAACCTCAGACACAATCACACAAAGACAGTGCTGGGTGCAAACAGATGTTTTTTTCTTCTCAAAATACCATTTACAGGCTTCTTCTTTTTAACGCAGCACAGTACAGCACAGTAAAACAGACATTTTCTTCTCTTTTTTCCTCAACTCCTTCCAGGTGAGTGTTGTCCAGCTCCTCTCCCCTGGCTGAGATCGAGTGGCTCCTTTTACCTGTGATCTGGAGAGTCCCTGAAAGTAGGGATTGTTTACTCCGGCAACTGCCGCTGGCGGCTCCCATGGAACACAACAGGGCTGCCCCACAGAACTACAGATCCCAGCATGCCCTGTGGGTGTCTATGAGAGAATCCAAACCCAAGGAAGCTTTCATCTAGTGTAATGGAGGGGGTAGGAATATTCAGCAGTGCTCATCTCCCCCTGTCCTTCCATTGGACTGGCCTCCCAGCAGGGTAGGAGTTTTTGTTCAGTCCTGGCCGGGATGCCAGCCCATGTGTGCCATCCATTACAGTAGACATTTTGCAAGATGGTGAGCTGCTCTGGGGTAACTGAAATACTGCAACATCAGGCTAAGGCTGATGGGATGACCCTCTCACTTATTGGAAGACAAGTTAAATTTTGAAACTGTACTAAAGATGTGTGGTGAAGTGGTTAAGGCTTTTGGACTTGAAATCCCACTACTGACACCTGTGTGATCATGAATAAGTCACTTCACCTGCTTGTGAATTGGAAAACCAAACGGAAATGTAACCAACTGTAGCATACATGTTATAAGTCACATTGGATAACGGCATCAGCCGAATAAGAACATGTAAATAAAGGCATTCAACTCTTCAACTCAGCCACGTAAGATGAATGTGAGAGAAAAACAGGATAATATGGAGACTCTCAGAGTTGTATCAGTTCAACACCACAGCTGCAGTTGCTCTCCATGGCAGTGCTTAAAAGGGCAAGAATTTGTAACTATCTGTTTAACTGAGTGGAAAAAAAACAACTTTGCTTTGTGATCTTTCATATTGTTGGTTGATTTGTTGTTGTATTAAGTTTAATTGCTTTTTCAATTATTAATCTGTGATTGTAAATGATTGAAAATAACCAATCCTAATGTTACTCGATTATGTTTATTGTATATACTTGGGTATAAGTTCTCCCGCAGATAAGTCGGGGCTTAATTATACCGTATAATATAATGTCAGTTGAATGCGGAAAACTCATGCTATTGGTCCAGGAGATTATGATATGCTAACGCCCACCTGAGAGAGTTACCACCGAGCACACTGCCTTTTTTTAATGTATTGTGCCTATGTGACTACACGGTAATACCCAAACTATTCCGAAGCGACATTTGCACTGTTTTGTGTTTATTTTGTATCTCACACCCTCATACACCTTTATCGTAAGTGCATCCCTTATCTACGATGGAGCGTTCGATCAGAAGAAAATATGAAGCTGGTTTTAAATTAAAAGTCGTTGAAGTGGTGAAAGAAATTGGTAACTGTGCTGCTGCAGCAAAATTCGATGCGCCTGAGAAACTGATGTGAGATTGGAAGAAGCAAGAAGATGTAAAAAAAAAAAAAAAGTGTCATATTTTTGAATGAGCGTATAAGTCGGGCTCTGATTTTATGATCGATTTTTTGGGTTTCAAGTCCCGACTTATACGTGAATATATACTGTACCTCTTTTGTATGCTGCTTTTGATAAAAACGTCTCCGAGGCAAATAAAAGTAAATGCCTTGATGTCCAGAGTCTCATTGTCTGAGAGGGTTGGGACTGAAGGCCCTGTCCGCAGTGACCAAGCCTCTCATAAGGAAAAAAAAATATATAAAAGTTAGACTAGCCTTTGCTGAGGAACATGTTGTGTGGACTGAGGAGAACTGGCCCAGAGTTAATTTCTGTGACAAAAGCAAGTTAAATTTAATTAGCTCAGATAAGAAACATTATTTTTGGCATCCAATTGGGGAAAGACTGAACCCAAAATTTGTGAAGAAGTCAGTAAAGGTTGGAGGAAGAAGATTCTTGGTGGAGGGGATGTCCCCTGCAGCAGGAGTCGTGCACGCCTCTCATACACCTACATAGCAAGATGAATGCTAATGTGCATCAGAACCTCCTTCAGCCACATGCGCTTCAATCCCTGCGAGCATCACTCAGTCAGCCAGCCATTTTTAGCCATGACAATGCCCCTTGCTAAACTGCAAATTGGGTAAAGCAATTCTGAGAAGCAGAGAATATCAAAGGGATGAATTGGCCAGGCCTTGAGTCCTGATCAAACCCGATTGCACATCTCTGAAAGAGGCAATGATGGCTGAGAAACCCATTGCAGTTACAACATTGTGGAATAAGGTAGAAGATGAGTAGAATGAAATTATGTCAGAACAGTCCAAGAGATCTGTCATAAGGTGCCAAAGTCTTTTGTTTTATAATTGTGTCTTTCATTTTTCTATTCTTTAATATGTAAAGCACTTTGAGCTACTGTTTGTATGAAAATGTGCTATATAAATAAATGTTGTTGTTGTTGTTGTTGTTGAAAGTGAGGACCTATATGCTTTCTGCTAAATTTTGAAAGCTGTAATCGTCAAAAAGCATTTGCAGGCATCTTTTGCAATACGGCTGTAATTGAAATGGTTTTTACCTGAGTGACTTTTTCTTGTTTTGGCTAATTTTTTTAAAACATTCTAGTAGAACAGTAATCTTACCTACACCTACCTACTTTGACTTTAAATTTGGAGCAGGGACAGTCACCAATATTTGAAAGAAACCAATTGTTCTCTAATTTTGATCACTAATGTCCAGGCCAATAAAAATTTGATCACAAAAACAAATTCTGCATTGTGATCTACCCCTTTATGGAAGGAGCAAGTCATTGGTGACATTGGTGACACATGGAAGTATCCCTGTGCAGAAATTACAGGTCGTCGAAGGAAATTTGGGGTGCCAAGCAGGACGTCCCGTTTAATAACAGAAAGTCTTAACAGAAAAAGAGATGCTTCTTAGGCATTACGGCCCATGTTCTCAGACTTCAAACAATAAAATTATGGTTCAGTTCTTAGCCACAGATTAGGCTCAGCTTGCTCTGTAGCTCAGTCTGGTGGGTCACTCTGGCCAGATTGACTCCTCTTTCCAGGCAGCTCGGGTTATTATGGTTAGGGAAGTTGAAGGGGCGGGGCTAGGTGCTCTCACTGGGCGGTTACCCAGTGCTGTGGTAAGATGATATTAGTGATAGGGCCCCCTCTCGTCCCAGTAGGTTATAACATACTTCAACAGAGGAGATCCTCAATGGTGAATGGGTTATACGTGATGTGGCAATTGGCTGGGGGTGGTACCCAGCTGGGATGCCTAGGAGGACCGGAGGAGGGCTTACTTCTCCTCCAGACCACGAGGGGGTGACCGCCCTTGTGGCTTTGGGGACCACAGGAATGGAGCTTGGAAGCTCAACCCTATAGGGGCCCATGGTCACCGCCAGGGAGTGCCCCAATGCCTGGCCCTCAGCACTTCCGCCTCACCCGTAAGTGCTGGGAGGAAGAAGACTAGGGACATCCGGGGTGCTTCCGGGTGTGCAGCCGGTACTTCCGCCACACTTGGGAGTGCCGGCGGAAGCTAATCTAGAGGCACCTGGAGCACGTCCAGGTGATTATAAAAGGGGCCGCCTCTCTCCATTCGATGGCTAGAGTTGGGAGGAAGAAGGACAGAGCTCGGGAGGAGAGGAGTGGAGGCGGACCTGAGAAAGGCATTGGAAAGGAGGCCTGGACTTTGGGGGAGTTTTGGGGTTGTGTATGAGCACTTTATTCTAAATAGTTTGTAAATAAACGTGTGTGGGTTGAACCAACGACGTCTGCCTGTCTGTGTCCGGGCTGTTGTCCACAGTGGAAAGGATTTTGGAGATTCCTTAACTTGAGCCCTTTAGAGCTCCACAATATTTGTATCAAAGAGCAGCACGTAGCGAGTGGGAGGATGTGAGCAATGACTGACATGAGTGCAGTTTCTTATTAACGTGATCCCCGGTTGATGAGTGCTGCCTGCTTTTCATTGTTTTCCACTGTCCTCTTTTATACAACTCCACTCCTTCCTGAGTGAATAAATGAACAGCGTGGCTTTTCCAGAAGTGGGAAGCAGGTACTTCTAGTGCTTCCTGCCTTGAAAGGAATTATTGCAGCCTGAGGTGCTTTATGGAGCCATCTGTCTGGAACTTCAGCTGTGACTTTAATACAAAACAGCAGGCCTCCTCACACAGGCCTTGGTCATGCACTGGAGAGTCATAAAAGTCACTTGAACCTTTTTTTTATTACAGACTGTTCTTAGCTTGACAGTTTTATGGCAAAAGAAAATAAATTAAAATAATAAACAAATGCTAAGGTAAATTAAACTTGGTGTCACAATGATTGTGATTAGCACTGTTGGGTCACAACTCCAGACTCCTGGGTTCAAATGCTGACCCCTGTGTGAGTTTGCACTTTACCCCGGGTCTAGATGGAGTTTTCCTTCCATATCCCAAAGATGTGCTTGTCGACTAAAAATTGTCTCTGTAAGTCAAAGTTGGATCCTTGTGGAAGTGTGCTCTGCACTGGACAGGCATCCCACCCAGGGACATAACATGAATCTGTTTGGGAGGTCTTTGTGCAACGGTTGACATTGTGAAAGGTTCTATTTTCAATATACAGTGCTCTCCATAATATTTGGAACAAAGAGACATTTTCTACTTGATTTACACCCTTTCTGTTCCATAATTTAAAATCAAACAATTCAGAGGGGATTTAAAGTGCACATTGCAGGCTTTCATTTAGGGGTATTTGCATACATATTAGTCCCACAACACTTTTTGTCCATGGACCTTCCATTTCTGGGCACCATAATGTTTGGCACCAGTGCTGGTGCCATGTTAATTTGCGCCAAGCATATTAATTCTTATTAGTAACATGTGTGGATGGTTGTTCCCCCCAACCCTTATAATCTGTGCCCTCAGTGAATGATTATTTGCCTTAATTAATTGGGACACAGCAATGTCAGATCTATTAAAGCTGTCATATTTAGGCCTTTGTCATGTATCCCTTGAATGCAATTACTGCTTGAAGTGTGCGATTCACAGATATCACCAGGTGCTGTGGATCTTCTCTGGTGATGCTCTGCCAAGCCTCAAAGGCAGCCATCTTCATCTCCTGCTTGCTGTTTCAGGGGTAAAGAACTCTCTGAATTCTTCTCAGGTATGAACTACCACCCCGAGCCATGAGGGGGCGCTGCTGCTAGCTATCATTTTTTCTTCTTTCTCCACAGTGCAGGGAAAAAAAAACATCTAGTGAGGGCAACTGATCTGCCCCTTCCGGTTGCTGGGCCATAAAGGTGAGACCTCTCAGAAGAAGGAGTCACTTCTGGTTCAATTCACAGCTCCACAGCCTGTTCATCACTGCTTTAATTATGTTAACTGAATTTGCCCAAGTGTTATGGGGCAGCCTCTTTGTTTCCTTTTTAAATGCCATCCCATATTGTTTTTGTAAATGGGGAGAGCCAGGTTGACACCCCAAAACATTGTTGCAGTATCAGCCTGCCATGCTATGTGGTCATTGGAAGAACATGTGAATTGAGGTGGATGTTGCAATCAGGTCTGCAGAGTGGTGGGACTGCTCTGCTTAACAATGAACCTTGTAGTGATGTTGATTAGGTTTATTTCATCCATGCATCCATTTATTTTTAAGCCCACTTTGTTCAGTTCTGGTTTATGGGGAGATATCAGGTTCAAGGCAGAGATCACGCTTAGATGGGGCATCTGTCCATTGCACACACGATAATCATTCAAATGGGGCTCATTTGATGTCCCCTACAGCTAACCTTACATGCATGTCTTTGATATGACGGAAGAAAACTGGAATGTCCAAAGAAAACCAGTGGTTAGTGTTACCCCCTATCATCTTCACGGCTTCAGATCCAAGTCTGGTGTCTGCCCTTGTAGAGTCTGCAGCTTCTCCTTATCTCAATTTAACGGCATTTGTTTTTAATGTTGCATCCTTCTAGTGAAGGTGAGTTGGCAGAGAGTAATTTAGAATACCATTTATGCTCTTTGCGTGCTAATTTCTTTTTATTTCTTCCTCCATTCTTGTCAACAAATAAACACAGAGGAAAGTATCCAGAGAACTTGGCAGCCGTTCTCATGGCCTGTAAAAAGCTTATCGATTTCAAGCATTTTTTTTTCTCCCTTTGATACAATGGTCTAAATTGAAGCCCTAAGCTAATATTTGCTTGCTGGGAAGTGGACTGATGCCTCAGTGAACATTCAGCTCTTGTGCGGCGTGCTAATCGGAAATTAATCCAGTGGGATGCATTTTGGCTTCTTACTTTCTTGGCTCCAAAACAGTGAAAACTGACCTGTTCAGGGCATTTCATCTTTTGTTATTCAAGCTTCAGACCTTCAAAAAAAAAAAAAGATAGAGTAGTGGCTTTCTGATTCATGTTATTAAAATGCAATTTTCTGTTTGCAACATAGTTACCATCGGGGGGATTTCTCAAACTACATTTTTCTGTGGTGCCTTGTGGAAGCTTTCATCCACTTGTACATTCTTCCCATCAAACTGCCTTAACACATTTTTTCCTCTGATGGACCAAACATATTCCCATCTCTCAATAGGAAAGAATAATCAAAAAAGTTTTCATAAAGTACAGAATGGATCTTGATGACCAAAGTCTTCACACCCTTCAGTTTAAAGTTGGTGAAGTTCCCATTCTCAGCAGGCCATGTCAGTTACGCATTTTCCTGCTTTGCCCAATTACATAATTGTGCTGATTTTTGTTTGTTGTTCTTGGCAAAATTACTTAACACCTTTACAGTCAGCTGGGGGCTGCCTATGGACAGCAGTCTACAAGGCTTTTGGCCTCAGACATTGTGGTGGAATTGGCTACAGGCAAAGGCTGGGCCCTCATGGAAATTAACTTGGTTTCTGTTGATCTACTGAATTGTAGCTTTTCTGGTTTCTCTTCAGTTTCAATTCAGTTTATTTTTGTATGGTGCAATTCACTTAGTGAAGGTGTGGAGCTCTGTGACAAGTTCTCAGGTAAAATGCAAGTATAAATTCTACAAATGTCTGAATACAGAATTAGTACTGATGAAGACATAGAGTTGTTAAAACACACTGAAAATAAAATAGAATCTGGTTAACATGTGTGGTCAGGTCAGGTCAGGTCCCCAAACTCCCAACACAAGCACACAGACACAAGTTTTCCAAAGAAGAAAGGGTTTCATTGTGCAAAACTCTTACACAAAGAAGCATTTCCCACCAACACTCTGTTCAATTCCTTTGTATTTTCTCCACTCTTCCCAGGCGAATGTTGCCTGACTCCACTCCTGGCTCCGACTCGCCTGGATGTGGCAGAATGGCTTCTTTTATCTTGGACCTGGGAGTTCTTCTGGTGCTAGGGCAAAGCCTGATGGAAGTAATTCCAGGATGGATGTCTTACAAAGTAGGGATTATCAATCTCAACAGCTTCCCCTGGCAGCCTCCACGGAACCCAACCAGGCTGTCCCATGGAACTACAATTCCCATTTGCGAGTGTCCTTGAGGGAATCCTGGTCTGGGTGTGCTGTCATGTACTCTGCAATTAATGTCTCCCCCTGTTCCTTAAGTGTACTGGCCTCCTGGCTGGGTAATAAATCATGCCCTGTACTGGTTGTGATGCCAGCCCATGTATGTTGTCCATTACACATGGAAACCAACATCTGTCCATTAATTAATGGCTGAACAATAGCCAGTTGACAACAGAGGAGATCAAATCTCCAGCCAGTAGCATCAACGGGGAAAAAAATAAACCACTGAGTGGTTCGGTTCTACGGTCAGTTATAAGAGAAAAATCTGAAGACAAAGTCAGGCACATTAACAGTCCTGGAGACCCTGGCCAAAAAGTCATCCACTCCATCCTTGGTGGAATCTACGCTAGGCTGTCCAAACTTATCAAAGAACTTTCCATCCAATGATTCCAATACTCCCAGTATCATAGGTGACTTTATCATGGGCACCAGAACAGATTGGCAGCTGGAGCAGTTGCACCAAGTGCCATATCAAAATAGCAAGAAGAGAAACAGAATAGAGGATGATTAGTAACTGTTTATAAATACTGTAATACTTGTACTGTTGTACAAATGATAGATAGATAGATAGATAGATAGATAGATAGATAGATAGATAGATAGAAAGGCACCATTAGATAGATAGATAGATAGATAGATAGATAGATAGATAGAACTTTGTTTGTTCTCAGGGGGATTATGGCATTTTTACAGAAACTCTTTAAATAAATAAATAGATATATAATTAAGTAAATAAATATACACAAACTCTTTGGTCTGAGGACACAATACAATGATGCAGTACGTACAGCTGATCAGCAGCTCTGGTCAGGGTGTGCTAAACTAAAGTCATGAGTCTTTAGCCTGAATTTAAAAGCTGAGACTGAGTCTTGTATTAGCAGGCAGGTTATTCAACTCAGGCCCCTTCTCCATTACATCTTGTCTGAAGTTGTTTTGCAACCTTGCATATTGTAATCTTTTTAGTTAGCCAATAAAAGGTGTCATTTTTCTTGACTTCTCACTGCAATAATAATAATTACATTTATATAATGTAATAATTTACTTGCCACTCAAAGTGCTTTGTAAGCTCTACACTTTGAGGACCAGGGACACTATCTCCTTACCGCGAGGGCAGCGGCGCTACTGTTGTGCTATCTGTGAAGGAGTACTGTGCATTATATTGTGCTTGATAGTTTAAAATTACAAACACAGAATTTCCCAACTCGAAGAATATTAACTGCAAGTTAATAACAACCTCTACTTTCTACAAAAAGTCCAGCAAAGCAATCAGTTCTTAATTTGATATAAAGAAATTTCAAAACTTTTCTGCATGTGTTCATCAAATGCAATCTTTCTAATTCGTTCTTTGCTTTGATTGTCAATGACTGATCGTTGTCCTAGTAACAGAAATGAAGCTTCTGGAATGAGGGCCAACCAATTGTATGAAGAGAAGTGCGGAGACAGTGGTTGTCAGTAATTAGATTCATTTGTGAAAACCCACGTTCACACTTACTTAATGAAACTGGAATACAACTAGGACTCGGCACACAATTGATTATAGAATTATTTAATATGTAGTTGATGCCACAACCACCTGTTACGTTACCACAGCGTGTACCGTCACAAAAAAAATATATAGATATCACTATATCACAGACTACTACCACCACTTCTAGGTAAACAACAACGTGCAGCATTGTGCTTTGAATGTTGCTCGGCTACATGGAGTGCTGCATCCATGGTCTATACTACTGTAGGAATTTCCTGCTAAATAATCTTGGGCTGGAGAGGTTTGTTAATTTCTAACATAAAAGATGACCCAGTTAAAGGTTTTGTTTTTTTCCTAGTGTAGATATAAACACAGGTAATTCCAGTTTCTGTATTCCAACTTGCCTGGAGAACAGAAGCAGCTTTCAAAGTCTGCATATTGCAATCTTTTTAGTTAGCCAATAAAAGGAGTCATTTTGCTTGACTTCTCATTGCATCCATAATAGCTAACACGGTACAACACTCTACTACTGCTAGGATAATAAAAGCCTACCCAAGCTAACATAACTGATCTCTAAGGTCCTTTTAGCTCCCAATCTTAGCTATGCCTTTTCGCTGTATTCCTGCAGGGTCTTAGTTACATTCTGACTTCCATCTCTTCCCAGCATGACTTTTACTTAATTCCATAATTGTCCCAAATTCAGATTCATGTTAAATTTTGCTACTATTAACTTTTATTTTTCTGGTTCTCAGAAAAGTCCAGACACCCATTAGTGGAAATGCAATGCTGGGGCCAATGGCATTGAAATGATGTTTAGTAAATGATAAATGAAGGAAACGTGTGATACATGCTAGGAGACTCATTAGATCTTTGCGTGCTGTGTTCAATGACTGTTCATCAGTTTTTGCCCACCATTCAGACACTGACAGTAACCCCACTGACTACTTATAACACTTTATATAATAGCATATAAAACATTACACAGTAGTTATATGAAAGTTTCAGTCTGATTATCTTTAATATGCTTCTTTCATAGAGGTGACTGTCACAAGCTCTTTAAGTTATCTGGGTTAAAAATACACAGACAGCCAATGAGTTGTGAACTGAATGAAGGCATTTTCAAGTCAGGGCAGCCTTTCCTCATTCAGTTTCATTCAAATGAACTATGTGGCTGTGGCAGACCACCACACCATATGAAGGAAGCATTATATCACATTGAAGGGGGCTTATTGTGAACAAGAAAAGACCATATTCTGAAAGTAATATTTATACACTGTTATATGTATGCTCTGCGGTGGGCTGGCACCCTGCCCGGGGTTTGTTTCCAGCCCTGTGTTGGCTGGGATTGGCTCCAGCAGACCCCCGTCACCCTGTAGTTAGGATATAGTGGGTTGGATAATGGATGGATGGATATATGTATGCTACTGTATATATATATGTATACATATATATATACATATGTATATATATATATATATATATATGTATACATATATATATACATATGTATATATATATATATATACTCACTCAGTACTCACTCAGTAGGAGACTGCGGATGGACCTTAACACGCTTGGGAAGACATTCGCCGGCAGGGAGTGGCGGGTACTAACCTTTCTCCTTTGCTTTCTTACAGAAAAAAAGACGCTCCACCACCATAAGCCTCATTTTCCCGCAGCACGTTACTTCCACCCTTCCTCCTCCATTGTTTCTGACGTCATCGATCCCATCTTCCCCCACGGTTCCTTTCCAGCATTCCTCCACTTCTGGTTCCTTCTTCATAAAATGGCCGCCGACAGCATTTTCGGCGTCGTGCATACTGTATGTATTTGTTTTGTTTTATGTACTGACCTGGAATTTTTGTTTACTGTGGAGAATAATTCAGTATACGGGGCCGGAAACCCTAAACCTTTATGCTGTCTTCTTATTCATTTATTACAATATATATATATATATATATATATATATATATATATATACAGTATATGATTTGAAAAATAAATCTAAAAGGCATTAGGAAGTTTTTTTTTCAGCACCACACTTCTAATGGTGTTCTGCTCGCTTTCTTTGATTTTTTTCAAAATAATAATCCACAGGATCACATCTGAAGAGATCAGGCTGCTATCACACCAATAAATGCTGGATGGACCATTGGAGGTGGAGCTTGGGTGACATCATGGCTCTTGTGGTTGGTTGACGTCTTCTTGAGTGAAGATACAGTATATATGGGTGTTATGTTTCAGTCATGGTGTGTTATCCCTGACTTCTGCTTATTTTCCTTTTATGAGTCTTCATTTGTTTTAAAGTGTTAGTTTTCATACACTTATTGTAATGATATATTTTTTGTTAATATTGTCTTTCTTGTTTATTATTTACTATCTCTATGTAATGAAATCTGCGGTGGGCTGGCGCCCTGCCCGGGGTTTGTTTCCTGCCTTGCACCCTGTGCTGGCTGGGATTGGCTCCAGCAGACCCCCGTGACCCTGTAGTTAGATAATGGATGAATGAATGTAATGAGATGTTCTCCTAAGTCCTTTATATTTTGTGGGTGGAACCCAAAGAGGTGGGCTCACTGTGATGTCACTGTTGAAGGACCGCCCTCAGCCTTTATAGTAGGAAGTTGATGGCGGATCCTTTAGCAGTCCATTGACTGTTGCTTGAGAGTACATTATTATAAAGACTGATTTTTCTAATTTTGAATTATTGATTTTGTTTTTTGGTTGGGATTTGAGACTTGTTTGCTTTGGGTTGCGTTTTAGACAAAAATCTTTTTAATAATAAAATAATAATAATCAATTTTATTTATATTGTGCCTTTCCCATGCTCAAGGTGCTTCACAGAGGCTCATAATGCAGTGGTTCTCAACCAGTGGGGCGGGCCCCCCTAGGGGGGTGCGAAGTAACAAAAAGGGGGGCGCGAAAATGTGAAAAAAAGAAAACAAGAATCAGAAATATGAAAAAAAAATCTGTTGAAACCAAAACAAATTAACTTAAACTACATTCTGATACTAGAACAATAAATATAGAGTTAGATAAATGTCGATAAAAGTTAAGTAGGTATAATAAAATATGCATCTACATTTCAAAAAAGTGTTGGGGGGTGGAATTAAAACTGTTATGAAAACTTGGGTCGCAAATACTAAAAGGTTGAGAAACGCTGTCATAAAGAAACAGCAGTAACATTGGATACAGATGTTTCCTGAATACAGTAGAACAATTAAACAGATACAGGATACACAAAGGCATTAAACAGAATAAAGACAATAAACCAGAGTAAAATATTAAATTCAATACTAAATATCATTAATATTGAAACATAATTTGTGATTTAACTCACACACAAATTATACTTAGCATTTGGACAGAGAGGAAGAATGAAAGAGGAGCCAGAATGTCAGGTTAAGTTAAAAGCCTTACTGAACAGACGAGTTTTAAGTTGTTCATTAAAAGAATGAATGGAGTCAGCTGATCTCATTAATTTCGGGAGATCATTCCAAAGTCTGAGCGCTATACAGCTGAAGGCCCTGTCACCCATAGAGTGCAGGTTAGTGTGGGGCACAACAAGATGGCCAGAATCAGAGGACCTTAGTGGGCAAACAGGAGATGGAGAAGGTCACTGATGTAGTCTGCTGTGAGGTCATTTAAACCTTTGTAGGTTAATAATAGAATTTTATATTCAACTCTGTATGGCACAGGAAGCCAGTGGAGGTGAAGCAGGATGGGTGTTATGTGCTCGCTGTTGCCAGTCTGTGTCAGGACACTTGCAGCAGAGTTATGAATCAACAGGAGCTGTGATATAAGATTAGAAGGGGCACCTGCCAGTAGGGGGTTACAGTAATCAATGCTGGATGTGATCAAAGGATGGACAGGCTCCTCAGCATTGGAAAAGAAGAGGAGAATGAACCGACACAGGATATGTTATGGATGTGAAAGTAGGAAAGTTTCCTAATGTGGTTTACGTGGGTGGAATAAGAAAGGGAGTAATCAAAAATTACAGCAAGATTCCTTGCATCAGAAGAAGGTCTAATGAGATCACCGTCAAGAGTGACTGAGAAGGAGCTCATTTTCTTAAGTTGTGCTTTAGTGCCAATTTGCAGGAGTTCTGTTTTGTTGCAATTTAATTTTAAAGAGTTCTGCTCCATCCAGGTTTTAATTTGACTGAGGCAAGTTATGAGCTGAGAAAGCCCTGGTGAAGTTTCACTTTTAACAAAAAAATAGAGTTGACTATCATCTGCATAAAAATGATAACTCAGTCCATAGCTACGAATGATATGGTCAAGAGGAAAGATATAATAGATACAGAAGAGCAGAGGGCCGAGGACAGAGCCCTGAGGAACCCCTTGTGTGACCGGTGCTGAGCTGGACCTGCTGTTGCCAAGACTAACAAACTCTCACCTATCAGTCAGATCAGACTTAAACCACTGGAGGGCAGTGTCAGAGATACCCAGCATGTTCTCTATTCTGGACAGTAGAATGTCATGTCTGACAGTGTCAAATGCTGCCCTAAGATCTAACAGAATGAATCCACCCTAGCGACCCACTTCTTCTTTTCTTTTGTCGACGTCTCTTCGCATTAAAACTGATTAAGGCAGTGTTTGTGTTGCAATTACGTAGTACATTTTCTTTCATTTCTCACTTAATCTTCAACCTGCCTCAAGAATGATTTAAGATATGAAGAGGTTGGGGAAGTGACGGCGAAGGGATAAGAACGGTGCCCGTACGCATGCGCCGCACGACCGCTCTGCTGTCTGCTGCCGAGAGTTGATTCTACAATAAAACAAAAAATAAAAAGAGTTATAACCTTAGAGGTCAATCATCACCCTGAAAGCAGATAGTAGACGTAGTCACGTAGTATACGTGTACCAAATTTCAGGTCAATAGTTCAAACGGTTTGCGAGCTACAGGTGATTTAAAATCCTGGACAGACAAACAGACAGCCATGGTAGAGCATTATATATAAAGATAAATCGATAAATAGGGAAGACACTATAAGATAGATAGATAGATATTATGTACAGCACATTAAACTTACAAATCAAGAATAAGTAAATCTAACCAACTAATTGAAGACAATAACAGCAATTTAGTGCATTATGAAATGAGTTTAAGATGTGCTTTGATATGGGTGCTTAACTTTAATGGTTCAATTAAGTTTCAAATCTTAATTCAGTCCGCTTTAATAGAGAATAATAACTAGTCCTATTTTTTATTTCCAGCCATTTCAAGCATTTCAAACATTTACTGATCTGCTTGAGTGCATTTCACGAATAAATTAACGAATCGCTGACTAATTAAGACAGACTGTACCGCCATCTGTAGGCATGCTGCATTTCCATTTAATTATAATTCTGTTTCTGTAAATATTTACTGCATTACCTTCCAAACCGCACTGACTCCATGAACTCTTCATAGCCAGGGTTATTGGGCAACTGCAGGATGTGAATTATTTTTACGCACGCGACAAAAATGGATTGAGAGGCACAGAGCGAGTGTCTTTATTAAAACAGTCAGCACTTGTGCAGCACGGCAGCCACCATCTGAGACCGGACTGTGAAGCCCTCATGCCTGCGGTGTGGAAATGATTGCACAACAATATGCTTTTTATTTGGAGATGGTTTGTCTCTTTACAGTCAACAGACAGTTGTTAGTTTCCAATTTTAAGGTGTAAGAAGATGTGTAGAATTTAGAAGCCTGTCTAGAATATTAAGATGAAATTCTAAAGAAAAGGACTATTGAATGACATTCCCCTTTTAAACAAATCAGTTTAGTTTGGTTATTTTTACCTGTTGAACATCAGCCATGTTGTTTTGGAAATTTTTGGTTTTACTCCATTTAGAGAAAGTAAGAGTTATTATTAGTTTATTTAAAACAGCTATTTTTATTCACTTTCTAAAATTTCACTAAAATGTATTTTTAATGTTGCCCAATCTGCCTCACCCCTGCTCGCTGTCATCCCATTAAGGCAGCACTGTGTATCGAAAATAGGAAAGGTAAGGAGCAACCCAGGAGATTTGAGTTACGGTGTGCTCCTAATGTAACGCCGTTCTGTCTTTCTTCACGTTAGAGAACACTGCGGGTATCAGCAGCACCACGCAGGCCTTACCCCCTTACCTTATGCCCCCCATACATGCTAACATTGGTGCATGGCCAGACCTACATCAGGGGCCTCAGCCTGGGGAAATAATAAATATCTTTCAGCCTTCTTTTGACACTTATTAAAAGACAGGTTGTTTCATCTTAGACGACTTAAGTTACCGTGTTGACTTAAATACATGAATATACACCTTTGTATGTCATCTGAATAATAAGCAGACAAAACTTAATACACCAGCCATGTCAGGAACGCTGAAGCCGGCATTACTTACACTGCCACCATGCTTATACCTTCAAGTCAGCAGTAAAGGGTAACGAGTGGGTCTTAACACAACAACCACTTATGATTTAATAAATGGGAGGCACTCCCTGATCTCGCGAATCAAATGAATTTTAATTACAGAGATTGGCCAAGTGGAAAAAGCTGACATCACATTAAATGACTTCTAGTCAGAGGATTCATGTCAAATATGGCGACTGCAGTTGCTGACCTCATTGCCCGAGTGCGTCAGTTGACACGACTAGATTTTGCTGGGGATGTCAAATTACGCGACTGCATGATGACTTTTCAGCAGTTTCACACCATGTATACGAAGCTTAGGAGTAATCTTGGCCATACCACACAGATGAGTGTCTTGTCTGTTTGTAAGGCTCAAAACAACAATGTTTCCCCACAGTAAAATTGTACTATTTAAAGGTTGATCATTGATGGCTTGTAAGACTTAAAAGAAATTCTCATTTATGTTTCATTTAAGAATCAACTTTGTCACAAATGTTTCTCCTAAAATACTTGGGAGAAATAGCTTTAGACAAGAAGGAGACATGAAATACAACTGAAGAAAAGGAGTCAAAATTGAGAATTGGGTTTGAAAAGCAGGTAATATTTTGTGAGATTTCTTTCCAGTTTTGTTTTAATCTCTTTCAGTACTTTATATTTTTATTTTACTTTATATTATTGGCCTTTATTTAAGGCGACTTACAATATTTGAGATAAAATTAGTTACATTTCTTTTGTTTTTGCAATATGAAGTGACTTTCTAGTCCTCACACAGGTGTCAGTAGTGGGATTTCACATTCTCGAGGTAGGAAGTCCAAAATCTTAACCACTATACCACACTGCCTGCCTTTTCTTCAAGAATTTGAGTACAGTGACTAAAAATTAGAACAATAAAATTTTGTCATCACAGTGAAGTGTTTTATTAGCATAGACAACTGCCCCTACTTTTTGCCAGATATTACTGAAACGTGGCAAAAAAATGTCAAATGACTTGAGAAATCTGAGCCCATTGTGTGACTTTGATGAGATCTCTGCTAAAGAGCAAGATCAGACACTTGTGACAATACTGGGGTATTTTGTCTTGGAGAAAAATACGAGATGCATTAGACAAGAGAAATTGTCTCCATTTTATTTCTTTCTGGTCTCATTGTTGCCTAGGATAAGCCAAATAGATATTAAGGATATTTCTTTTTTGACATTTCATCCTTATGGACCTTAGTGATCGTTGCTTCATTTCATGCATCATACCTAGTGTGATGCCCGGCTGGGACGCCCCTGCTGCATATGTTCCGGGGGAGCCACCATGGACAGCTCAATACCTCCCCTGCAACACTTGGTGGCAGCCTCCCTGGCCGATGTTCGTTTCCCAGTCTCCTGCGTGGCTCCATGGAACATGGAGTCCTCCACAACCTGGTTGGGAGATGGGGTGGCCACTAGGGGGTTGCTGCCGAGACTCAACAACCCGGCTGGATGAGTCATCAGCCCCACCTGGAGATGCAATTGGGACCAGGAGGTCAAGCACCTGGAACACTTCCGGGTGGGCTATAAAACGGGCCAGCCTCCACCACTCGACATCCAGAATCGGGAGGAAAAGGTTGCCTGAGAGGAGTGGTGGTGCAAGGTGAAGAGTTGTTGCTTTTGTGTGTTAGTGCTTTTGGGACTGTGTTGGGCCTGTGGGACACAGGGGAAGACGTGCCCCACGGCTGAAGAAAAATAAAAAGACTGTTGATTTTACACGTGCCTCTGCGTCAGTCTGTGCCGGGTCGGGCGCTATATAGTGCCCTTATCACACTAGATAGATAGATAATTAGCCATGGCCAAGCTACAATCTCAAAACAAGCCTTAAAGGAGCCTGCCCCCTTCCTTTAATCAAATCAGAATGAGACTCTGTGGAATTATAATCATAATTAAAGACGTATTACCGTTTACAGCAGTGGTCCGCAGACTCAATCCTGGGGACCCCCTGTGGCTGCAGGTTTTTGTTCCAACCTGATTCACAATCGGTGATAATAATCAATAACAACTGATCTCATTTAATTAGTGGGTCTACTTTTTTTTTCTTCTCTTATTCTGCATTCAGAAAAACACAACAGTATGGTTATAAGACATTTAGAAATATTTCTGGCTTCTAATTTCTAATATTTCTGTTTTTTTCTAAAGCTATAAATGCTTTTATATTAGGAATCCACTATACTGGCTAGTCCCTGTTTTATTAAGGATCTACTTATTGTTAGTTGTTTTCCTGTTATTTTCCGCTTTTCCTGTGTAGTTTGCTCCTTTCATTTAACCCTAATAGTGACAATTAAAAACCAGCACAGCAGACACCCAGAATGATGAAAGCAGCAACCACTTCAGTGTCAGACCCACTAATTAGTAAATAATAAATTAAATAACCTGAACACCTGGAAAAGCAGAATGAAAATTAGGTTGAAGATACTGTTAATGACTTAAACAAATACATATTCCTCATATAACTGCTTATTACATTTTAATAAAAATCTACCAAACTTAGTTTTTAATTTCTACATTGACACGAAAATACAGAAAGTTGGAAATAATGACTCACTTAATTAGGCTAAGAGTCCAATGAAAAACAGAAGTTGGTTGGAACAAAAACCTGCAGCCACAGGTGGTCCCCAGCATGGAGTCTGGGAAACACTGATTTACAGGACATTTCTGTCTTCTTGGTGGAAGGAAAGCTTCTGCAAAGATAGAGTGGAAACAAAAAAATTCAAGGAGCCCCAAGACTGGAACTCTGTGAGCATAGTGGTCAATATTTTATTTACTTATTGCTAGTTTGTTGTATTTTGCTTGTAGTATTCATTCCGTTTGCATGGTGGCGCAATGGTTAGCATTGCTGCTTCACAGCTCAGGTCACATTTGTAGCCACAATAATTTTTCCAGCAAAGGTGCTTCCCTAACCTTCAGAAACACTTAACAGACGACTGCAACATTATAATCCGCTCAAATCTTGTTCAGCTCACCTTCTCCATTGACTTTAATTTATTTTGTGGAGTTGATTGAAGTTTCTTACAATATTTGAGATAAAATTAGTTACATTTCTTTTGTTTTTGCAATTGAAACACAAGCATATGAAGTGACTTTCTGGTCATCACACAGGTGTCAGTAGTGGGATTTCAACCCAATTTCTCAAGGTATGAAGTTAAAAATCTTAACCACTATGCCACACTGCCTGCCGTTTCTTGAAGAATTTGAATACAGTGATAAAAATGAGAGCAATCACAGTAACAACAGACAACTGCCCATACTTTTCACCAGATATTACTGAAAAGTTGCAAAAAAGTGTCAAATGACTTGAGAAATCTGAGCCCATTGTTTGACTTTGATGAGATCTCTGCTTTAAAACAATACTGGGGTATTTTGTCTTGGAGAAGAATACGAGAAGCATTAGAGAAAAGCACTGAATATTTCTGCGATTTCGCTACAGCGAAGCCAACTCCATGGGGCTCGCTGATCACTAGTGTTAATGTATTACACTGTAAAATATCGTTTTTATTTGTGCGGACATGTACCCTAATATTTTAAAGCAATTTGATCCTCTAGTATTGTGATGTGAAATTTTTGCATACAAGTTAATAAATATTTTGTATACCTTTATTTGGAACTTAGACAAAGCAATGTAATATTAGTGTTACATTGTAGATAGTAACAGCAATGGTTTGATGGTTTAAGAACCCCTTCCCCTCTTTTAGGACTGAGTCTCTTCGTAATTTTATGACAGGGTTGGGTGAAGTGCCTCAAACAAGTTTGGCTAATATTTCTTTGCAGAACTCCCAGTCAACCCCCACAGGAAAGCCAGGCTGCCTAACTGCCAAGCTTTACCTTAACATATGGTTTGGAGGGCAGGTGTGAAGGTGTTCTAGCCCCCCATTGGTTTGAAGTATGGCTGTTTGGAACTGGCTTGTTTCTGAAGCCTTTAGGTACTACGACGCCCTATTGGCTCTAGGGGTTGGACAGGAAACCTATAAATTTGCTTGCTTTACCTCACTCTCTCTTTACCAAACTGATGAAAGACCATCTCATACATCATGAACTGAAAAGAACAACACAATGAAGAGCACAGCTCGGCAGCCATATTGAGACAGGCATGTGGCCTGTTCTGAAGAAAGCTGACCACAAATGAGGACTTAACTAAAGACATTTTAAGTAACTAACAAGTCTGTGTGCCGCCTGAAACTACACATCAGCATTTATCAGGTTGTATGGTTGCCAATATTTAAATGTACTTTGCATGTTGTTATTATTTATGAATATTATCAATAATACATTATTTAAATTATAACTTAACTCCTGCTTGTCTTTTACTACACCTAATTGCCTGAGGTTATAAATTTAGAAGGGAAGGTGGGGAGAAGTGATAAAGTATAGTACCTTATAAACAGTGGGAAGTCTGGGAGATTTGAGGCGTTCTGACAAAGGCTACATATTAATAATACAATAGGGGAAAGAAGAGTAGTAGAATATTACTCTACCAAGATAAAACAAGTATTTACTAACTGCAGGGCAAGACTAAGGGTCATCGGTTTATTGACTATCTCTGACTCGCTGTTAGACCTGAGTGAGTCAGTTCATCTGACAATCCGCCACGTATAGACACACAGGAACAACTGCAACAAATGTGGTCTGTAAATTGCCTCAGATGATACTCTCACCTAAAGGAATAAATATAATTGTAAATTGATTCTGCTAATTTCAATAGCCCCGAGAGCTTTTGAAAAGGTTCCAACCTGTCATTTGAAGATAGAGAAAAACATGTTTTATTCTTCCAGCTGTATTGGCTGTCAAATATTAGGGAAGGAATGATGAAACTAAGGCATTTTTTGTGCAATTAAAGTCGATGTTTTCAGTTCCAGTGTTTGAAGGTGGGCCAAAAAAATTAACATAAAGATACAATCATTTCTTCTACTAAAATATGATGATACACATTTTTCTAGCTCCGTCTATTCAATTTTTCAGAGTGCTTTTCACATCTATTTATCTCTCTGTCTGAGATTCATCTGTCGCCTTTCATATTTGCTGATTTATCTATGCTGTATATCAGTTTTCAATACCCAATTAAGATTTTTTGTTTTTAATATATGAATACAGGATCATTCAAAAAAGAATTCAGTTTTGTTCATGGCATGCCTGGTGGCAGGATAGAGAATCAATTTTTCACACACATAACAAGGCTACTCTGTGTAAAGCACTGTGGCCAAACAGGGCTCTTGGAAGTAATCCTTGAACCCATAAAGAAGCCTAGCCGGTCTATTCTCTGTTTAAAAAAATATATTTAATAGCACTAAATGAATTAAACAAGGGAAGGTGAAACATATAAAGCCAAAGTAACATAGAGAATAAATGAGCCCTGTCTAAACACAAAATGGCTAACTTCTCAAGCCTATAATGAGGTACATTCCTTCCAACCTCCCAGTCTTCTCCTGTCTCAATGTAATGGTCTCTTGCCATACCACATGCACTTCAGAACAGGCCAGTAACCTGAAGCTAAGCACTACTTGGATGGGAGACCATCTAGGACAAGCTTAGGTTGTTCCTGGAAGAGGTGTTGGTGATACCAGCAGGGTGTGCCTACCCTGTGATCTGAATGTGGAGCCCAATGCCTCAGTGCAGTGATGGGGACACTGTGCGGTAAAAACTGTGCCATCCTTTGGATGAGACATAATACAAAGGTTGTGACTCTCTGCGGTCATAAAAGATCTCTGGGCATCTTTTGCAAAGACTAAGGGGTATCCCGATGTCCTGGCTAAATTACCCAACTGCTCATTCCGGCTCATTCCCTGTCTCTAATTGGCTATGTCTCTCACCTAACCTAACACCTAATGAGGTGTGAGCATAAAATGGCTGCCATTGCGTCATCCAGGTGGATGCTGCACATTAGTGGTGCTTGTAGAGACTACCCACTCACTATGTAAAAGCACTTTGACTAGTGAGAAAAGCATATACGAGGTGTGGCAGAAAAGTAATGAGACTGGCAACACTGCAAGCGATCTGGCAACGCTGCGCTGTTGTCCTTGATAGAGCACGTGTATCAGTACCCTCCCATAGCTCAGTGCGAGGTTCAACTCCTTCCGTTAACTACGTGATTTTTGTGACTGCTATTAGCGAAGTTGTGTTTTTGGTTGTGCGTCACGCAAAATGGAACAGCGGAAATTGGAGCAACGTTGTGCCATTAAATATTGTGTTAATCTTGGAGAATCGGCAAGTGTGACGTTTGAAAAGTTAAAACAGGCCTATGGGGAACATTCTTTATCCCGAGCTCAAGTTTTTCGGTGGCACAAATCATTTTTGGAAGGCAGAAAACACGTTGAAGATGAACACCGTTCAGGGAGGCCTTCAGCTTCGAAAACCAATGAAAACATCGAACGTGTGAACACTCTTGTGAGATCAGACCGTCGTTTAACATTAAGAATGTTGAGTGAACAATTAAATTTGAACAGATTTACCGTTCATCAAATTTTGACTGAACATTTGCACATGCGAAAGGTCTGTGCCAAAATGGTGCCGAAAAACCTCACAATTGAGGAGAAGGACAATCGAAAAACAAGTGTCTTGATCTTCTTGACAGAATCGCGAATGAGCAAGATTTCTTTAGTCGTGTGATCACAGGTGATGAATCATGGATTTTTGAATACGATCCTGAGACCAAGAGGCAAAGTCAGGAGTGGCACACTGCAAACTCTCCTCGACCAAAGAAAGCTCGAATGAGCAAATCGAAGATCAAATCAATGCTGATTTGTTTTTTTGACAAAAGGGGAATCGTCCACAAAGAATTTGTTCCTCCAGGACAAACTGTCAACCAAGTTTTTTATAAAGACGTCCTTGAAAGGCTCAGAAAAAGGGTCATTCGCGTGAGACCAGACATTGCAGACAAATGGATGCTCCATCATGACAACGCCCCATGTCACACTGCCCTCGCCATAACAGAATTTTTGACCTCAAAAGGCATTCCTGTGGTTCCCCAGCCCCCTTATTCATCCTGACCTCAGTCCGTGTGACTTTTTCCTTTTTCCTAAACTGAAAAATGTCCTCAAAGGACGTCATTTCGGGGCTTTAGAAAACATCCAAAAGAGTGTAACGGACATGCTGAAGACCATACCGGTTGAAGACTTCCAGCGCTGCTACCAACAGTGGGAACAACGTCTCCATCGGTGTGTAGCTGCCCAAGGGAACTACTTTGAAGGGGATGACATTGATGTTTGAAAAAAATAAAAACTTTGGTAAATAAAAAATCAGTCTCATTACTTTTCTGCCACACCTCGTATAATTGTAAAGAACTATTATTATTATTAGGATTGTTATGATTATGATGATGATGGTTATTATTATTATTTCTACTTGTCAGGCAAGCTCATCTCCAAACTCCAAGGTCATTCAGTTGAAAAGGATGAGGTGGTCCTTTTGAGTACTTCCAGTGCTATCCCACTTTGGGAAGAAGTGTGCAGCCACAAAAAAAGAGTTGCAGTTCCAGTGAGCAATTAATAAGGGAAGACTACCAGGAAAGAAACTTACAAGAAACAATCATGGAAAACCAAAGACAGGCAGCCAGAACCAAACTTTAGGCAATGATCAATATAAAAGTTCAGAAGCAGAAGATCAGAAATGTAGTATTCTTTTAAGAGTTTTTAAGAATATGGCTTTAAGGTTTACCAGTTTAGGACAATAAGGTAATTAGATGCCAGTGATTTAAATGGAAGACACAAACATGGCAAAGGGGAGTGCGAGGCCTCCAAAAGACCCTCAAAGCAGGAGGGATCATCACTGAGTTGCTCAGGAGAGGCTCAGCTTAAATCAGCTAAATCTCAACTGCTACCTGCTGGCTTCAGCTGAAGCAGACCCCAAAAAGAGGATCTGCCCTTAAAAGTTCAAAATTCAGAGGAAGTCCCAAAATACAGTATAACTCAAAAATGACTAACAAGGCAAAAAAAACAAAACATTAATCTCTAACACTTAAAGACCAGTCAAACCTTATAAATGAAGAATATTTAGTAACAAAATAGAAAAAATTAAACAAAATATCCAAAGGAGCAAAGAGGAGAGGTCTAAATGGAAATCCAAGGTAAGTAAATCATAGTATACAATCCAATCTCCAGAAGCACAAAAAAAATCAAGAAAGAAGAAATATGAAGATATGATGATTCTCCTTTTGAAGTGCAAATCCAAACCTAATGTTTTACTGCCGAATCTCTCTTTCCTGATTAAAAACAAAGCTGTCATAAACTAGAGAGTTTCTAAGCATGAAGTCCCAAAAACTCTAGCATACAGCCTCACAGATTGAGGGATTTGTCAACCGTCGGCTTGAAGCAAAAAGGGGCAAACAAGGAATCTTTGTAAATATACATATGTATTTACAGAAATGCTCTGAAACAATGATGCTCCACAGAATAAAAAAGGGCCAACAAGAGTTGCCGTAAATAACAATGGCAATTCAAAGTGGACAAATCTCAAAAACACAAATCCACAGAGTGAAATGAATAACAGAGCACAAAAGGAAAAAACAAAAAATAAACCCAAAAATGTGCAATTATTGCCTTGAACTAGCAGTCCCAAAACACGTAGGTCCCAAAAGCACTTCCGAAAATGCCCATTTTGAGGGGTTGCTGTCAAACTCTGGATAGATCCATCCACCCAGCTATATCCTAACTACAAGGCGCAAGGCAGGAAACAAACCCCGGGCAGGGCGCCAACCCACCCCAGGGCACACACACACACACACCCACTAGAAACAATTTAGAATCGCCAATGCACCTAACCTGCATGTGTTTGGACTGTGGGAGGAAACCCACCCAGACACGGGGAGAACATGCTAACTCCACACAGGGAGGACCTGGGAAACGAACCTGGGTCTCCTAACTGCGAGGCAGCAGTGCTACCCACTGCGCCACCGTGCTGCCTCCGCCAATTATCCAACCCGCTATACCCTAACTACAGGGTCACGGGGGTCTGCTGGAGCCAATCCCAGCCAGCACAGGGCTCAAGGCAGGAAACAAACCTTGGACAGGGCGCCAGCACAAAATAAAGAATTTTCGCAAACAATTCTCTGTAATACGGTAAAGCTCCACAGAACACAAAAGGCATTACAATAAACAATAAGGCAAACCAATGCAAAAACTGAACATGAAGTTAAAATCCAGCAAATCACAAAAGCACAAGGCACAGCAATTAACAGAAGAACTCACCAACTCCAGAGGGCATTTACAATGAAGAACCACTCGTAACGGTGGGAGGTGCTCTGGATTTATAAGGAGGAGGGCAGTTCCTGGTGTTTTTTACAGGTGGCCTCACCTCTTGGGGGACCACCCACAAAACACATGGAATATAACACAGACAATGAAAATTAACAAAACTAACATTAACATAAATAAATGTCTTGACAAAGAACAAAAAGGACATACAGCAAAACTTGACTGACTTGACTGAAATATATGAGTAATAATAATAACAACCCACCAATACAACCAAGCAGATTCAATGAACCAAAAGGGACTGCAAGTTTCTTAAGCCTTTATAGGGCTGAGGGCTGTTTCTTTTTGGAGATAGGTAGGTAGGCTGGCTCTTTGGGGAACCATTTAAAAAATACCTGGAACATAAATGAACAAGCATAGACAAAGAAAAATTAAACAATACATAAGACCAATAATAAACACAGAATGGTGCAAATAAATAACACAAGTAACCAGGGAAGTGACTCAGGCTGATAACAACAGCCAGAAGGAGCACCAGGCAGCAGTAATGTAAGTGTGGCCCGACCCCCTGAGGGTCCACCCACAAAGCACAGAAAATGGCCGCACGTTTAAAGTCATGGAACACAATTTCAAACAATGGAAACAAAAATGAAAAAAATAGTAATTTAAAATTGACAATAAAACATTAGATACATATAAATAAAGACCCATACATAAAAGACGGCTTATTCATTGTTGGACTAATGACACAAACTCGTGCACCCCCTTAAGTAAAATGGTGGCATCTGTGAAACAACAAAATAGCATTGAGGTGTGCTCTAAATATTGTTTTATCTTGGTAAAAAAAATGTTTTAAAGAGGAATTTTACCACTGAAATTAAATTCTCTGTGGTAAAAAAACACTTCCATAAGTTAGCATAATCATTAATTTTTAAAGTATGTAAGAGCCATTTTCTAGTTGTTTAAGGTATATTAAATGTTTGCCTAAATATTAGTGCATAGTCTAGGGGAGGTTCTTACAACCCCCATAATTTGAATTGAATTGGTATATTCTAACTATTTCTAGCCCTGCCATGTGTATGGCGTTGATGTTTTAAACCTTGCCTTACTAACATGAAAGACAAAGTACTTAATTGAATGTGCAGCGCTGTACGTTTAAAGCGTACAGAAGAAGTAAAGCATCTTTAAGTACAGAAACAACTAAAGTTTGACAAAAAATGCTAAGTTTAGAGAAGATACGTTTTCCTAATTTTTTGCCTTTTATTCTATGTGTGTAACAACCCTTTTCTTTATTCTTGTGTGGATTATTTGCTTTGAATTTTCACTAAACATTTTAAAACTTTTGGACTGAGAGATTTCTTTTGGCACGTGTATTACCCGTGCTTGAACTTGCCTTACACACCCACAGCTACAAAGTATGTTGAATGTACCTTTGTGTCACAACTAAAACTACTAATCCCAAGAGCCTCTGCTGTACCCTACTGACCTGGGGGTTTGCTGTAATTTTGTAGTGCAGTCAAAGATGTGTTGTTGCCTTAGCCACTCAACCAGGCAGTCACATCCAATCCAGGATGTGTACTTGTTTGAAGAGTCTTTGGGGATTGTTGTGAGCTAAAAAGACCAGAAGATAGGAGATACAAGGCAGAAAACCATTGCCGAGGCCAGCCAAGGTCAAAACAGACCATGTTCAAAAGTAATTCAGAAGGCTAACGGAATATTAGGTTATATAGCGCCCTGATGTGTGGAGTACAAATCCAAAGAGGTTCTTCTCAAGCTTTATAACACACTGGTGAGGCCTCATCTGTCGTACTGGGTGCACTTTTGGTCTCCAGGCTACATAAAGAACAAAGCAGCACTAGAGAAGGTCCAGAGAAGAGCGACTAGGCTGATTCCAGCGCTACAAGGATTAAGTTATGAGGAAAGATTAAAAGAGTTGAGCCTTTACAGTTTAAGGAAAAGGTGACATGACTGAAGTGTTTAAAATTATGAAGGGAAATAGTGCAGTGGATCGAGACAATGACTTTAAAATGAGTTTAACGGGAACATGTGGGTTACACGTAGAACGTAAAAATGTGAGGTTTGAATACACGATGGAGGTTTGAGAATTTAGAGTCCACCTTATGAGCAGGATTTAGGTGTCATAGTGGAGTCATCACTGTCAACTGACAGAGAGTGTTCAGAAGCCATTAAGAAGGCTAACAGAATGTCAGGTTATATAGCGCCTTGATGTGTGGAGTACAAATCACAGGAGTTTCTGCTCAAGCTTTATAACACACTGGTGAGGCCTCATCTGGAGTACTGGGTGCAGTTTTGGTCTCCAAAAAAGACATAAAAGCGCTAAAAAAGGTCCAGAGAAGAGCGACTCGGCTGATTCCAGGGCTACAGAGGAGAAGTTATGAGGAAAGATTAAAAGAGCTGAGCCTTTAAGAAAAAGAAGATTAAGAGGAGACATGACTGAAGTGTTTAAAATTATGAAGGGAATTAGCCCAGTGGATCGAGACTTGTATTTTAAAATGAGTTCATCAAGAACACGGGGACGCAGTTGGAATCTTGTTAAGGGTAAATTTCACACAAACATTAGGAAGTTTTTCTTTACACAAACACTTGGAATAAGAGACCAAGTAGTGTAGTAGACAATACGACTTAAGGACTTTTAAAATTCAACTTGATGTTTTCTTAGAAGAATTAAGTGGATAGGACTGGTGAACTTTGTTGGATTGAATGGCCTGTTCTTGTGTAGATTGTTCTAAAGTTCTAATGTTCTAAAAACTAGAAGATTGCAAAGGTAACAAAGCACAGTGTAAGATATGGCCGGCTATGTACCCCGGCCAATACCTCCAGGCCGCCAGATGGAGCCCTCCTTGCAGCGTAGAGGTGCCCTACTGGATACCATGGGGGCCACCAGGAGTCGCTGCAGGGAGGCCCAGGGACTATTTTCCCTACACTCCGGAAGTACGTCCCACTCACATGGACAGAAGAAATGACGTGCTTTCGGGATGAAGAAAAAGAGAAGTTTTACCTGACCCGGAAGTGATAGAAAGTCACATGGACTGAGGGACAAACACTTCCGAGTCAAGGAGTATAAAGGACTATGGGAAATCCCAGACGGACGAGCTGAGCTGGGTGGAAGGGTGGCAATGCGTCTGGGAGAGTGGAGGATTATTATTATTAATATTATTATTATTATTATTATTATTGGAGTATTTGGGAGTGGAGGGTGCTTTGTGCACATTATTGATATAATAAATATCATTATTGGACTTTTACCTAGTGTCTGACGTGGTGTCTGAGGGTGCAAGGGTGCGAGCAAGCACTTAATCTGTTACAACAGATACAAAGCAAAAATCAAAGTCAAAAAGTCAAAACAGATGAGAACCGAAACAAAAGCCTACTAATATTAAAGCAGTTACCAAAGGCTTTTTATTATTTTTATTTATTCAACTGAAGAATAACTTAGACCGGGGCCACCAACCTATTTATACCATTACTTTTCAGTGAAGTGAGAAATGTTATGGTCCTTGTTATGAGACCAATCTTCTGTATTGCATAAATAAATGAAATGGAATAAACATAAAAAACATAATTAACATGTATTATAACAGCACACTGTTTAGCTATCCTTCTCAATGTTACACCACATACTTGAACTCAATTGAAACAGAGACAATCTTCTGAATAACTTTGTGTGTTCACCCAATCCTCAACTTATCCTAATTCTAATTTTCCACAGTAAGTGCCATCCCAGTTCCCGTTCCATGTACAGAGCTTTCCATATATAAGTTTCGAGACTACACCCTTCATTCCATATCTGAAGATTCCTTGGGTTGAGGTCGTATTCCTTTTTAAAGGCGCTACTTCTACACTTTTATAAACATCTTGAAGCACTCCAAAAAATGTTCAATAACATTTAGCTATGAATTTTGTTTCTTCAAGCCTGTTGCTCTGTTGCTTTTTTTCATCTCATTTCCTTCCTCCCCAATTTTGTTTTTTTAAAAATAGTTAAGACTACCACCCAATAACATCGTCCTGCCTCTTGTCTTTGTGTGGTGACTCGCAGAGAGACAGGTAAGAATTTTTTAATGAGAAAGAAACAAGAGAAAGAATGTGGTCAAAAAAAGTGCCAAGCTCATTACTGGAAGATCAAACCATCAGTTGACAGAGCCTAACATGCAAAACAAAAATCAAAGCTTGTAAATAAAAAAAATATCAAAAGCTGTAAGTTTCACAAAGGTTCCTAAGAAATCGATCAAAGAATCCTAATCCAGAACACACATACCATTCTATTTACATATATGGTCGCTCTAGTGACATCTGCCCTCATACATTCTTGGGGAATTCTGGAAAAGATCATCATAGCAGCCGACGATGTTATCATTAGAAAATGTCACATCATGTAATGAATAAAGTGGTGTCGTTGGATAATGCAAAACAAATGTCAAATTCTAGGAAACATCTTAAGAAGAGAAACATTAGATTCTTCAGGGTAAAAAAAATGAAAAAATATATAAATTGTCCAAATATTTTACTTGAAGGCCAGAAAAACCAAAAACACTCTTAATAACACTCCATTCCTGTTGCTTGATTCAATATTTCCATTTTTCCTAAACTTTAAAATACATTCAGTATCACATTTTAACACACAAAACTGCCCCCTTATTAACTTCTGGTCACAAGGTTTTCACTGTGACTGTCCCACCACTGCACAGTCCAACACACACAGGGGGAGTGCAGGACAGTCAATCTTGATACTTTTAAATCAACTGTTGTATTGTTCTCAACACATATTTATCAGGTGTCAAAGAGTGCAAAGATGGGCCTTAGCTGGCTCAAAAATCTCAGAGTGACACATAGTTGGCCATGTCCTTTGGATCAGAAGTAAAAGCATTTTATCAATTTTCCTAATTTAGGAAACTACTCCTAAAGAAGAGAACTCAAGAGTTGACACAAGATGACGTTCAGGCAAAGATTGGAATGCACATTCCAAGAAAGGCTGAAAATTTTAGAAACATTAAACAACAATGAACAAAGAATCTTTACAAACAAAAATATGTATTTACTAAATTTTCCTAAAACCATGATGATGGCTGAGAAGGAGTTGCCTTAAACAATTTGTACAATCTAAGGCAGACAAGTCTCAAAAACAAAATTCCAGAAAATGAAGTCAAAAACAGAGTGTAAAGAGTGAAAAAAGTCAAATAACCCAAAAATGCAGACTAATAATCATGAGAACTCACCAATACAACTAAGCACATTCAATGAACCGCAAGGGACTACTTGTTTCTTCAGCCTTTAAAGGAATGAGGAAAGACCTTGGATGGAGATAGACAGGTGGCCCCACTTTAAAATACATGGAACATAACAGAACCAGCTTAGAAACATAGAAATTCAATAATCACAAAACTAATAAGAAAGACAGAATAATGAAAATAAATAGCAATACGTAAGTAACAATGTTGACATAAAAAAAAAATAAAAAATAATGAAGAAATTTAAACACAAGCTGGGGAGAAGTCCCAGATAACACACTAGAAAAGCTGGAAGGAGGGTGAAACAGCAGTGATGTAAGATGGCCCCACCTCCTGGGGCTCCACCCCCAATTTCACAGAACACAATTTCGAACATAACAAGAAATACATATGAAAAATAATTCAACAAAACATAAAATGTACATATACAGTGGAATCTTGGGTCACGGAAGTAATTCGTTCCAAAACTCGATTTGGTCATGACCCGAAGTAATTTCCCCCATAGGATTGTATGTTAATGCAATTAATCCGTTTCAGAGCGTATGAGCTTTTAATTATACCATAGAATGCACAGCATAATAGTGAACTAAATGTAAAAGCATTGAATAACACTGAGAAAATCTTGAACAGAGAAAAGTAACATTGCAAGAATTCATGCTATAGCCTTACGAAACGCTCGCTGTAAACACTTTAATGAGTTTTAAGCACAGGAAAAAACATGAACATTTGAAAAATCCGTAATTTTATAAACAACCAAGAAAAGTAACATTGCAACAATGCACGCTACGAACCGATCGCTGTACACAGAAGTGAAGTGGAGGTTAAAATCCAATAGAAAAAAGTCTTCATTAAATACAATGCTTGAATCAGTCTCTTTAAAAACAAGCCCGGTGCATTCTTTAACTGCCTTCTCTGCCTTACGCGGCCAGCCGTGTCTCTCTCGCTTGCTCGCTCGCTGCGCAGGGAATACACAGGGAGAGACTGAACACGTGCGGAAATCATCAGCGAGTACAAACCAGAAGGGAAACTGGCTTGTTCGTCACCCGAGTGTGTGGTCTTGAACAGATGCAAAAGTTTGGCAAACTTTTTGGTAGTAACCCGATTTGTACGTGGTCTGAGACGTTCGTGACCTGAGGTTCCACTGTACTCACAAAAATATATTGATTTGGCAGAAGAGGAATAATATTCGGAACCAATTTTGTACATCACGTGATTGCTTTATTTAAATGGAAGAGCCACGCTCTCTGTCAGCTGAAATGAAAGTGTTGGCAACATTATGTCGTTTTGGCCACAGGGAAAATACAGTTCTTGAATCTTGTACAAAACTTTGAATTATATAATGTGTGGAGGTAATACACATATTTATACATCTACCCCCACCCAAGCTGCATTCATGCAAATTTGCACACATATAAAGATCAAGTCTGATGAGAATGTACGAGTCAATTGCAAGCAATGTCTCAATATCGACACACAAGTGGTCATGAATGCAGGCTTATTGTAGTAGCCAGAATATTACCTTGAAGACAAAGTAGAGCTGGATGGGGGAATAACAGCAAAATGACACACAGCTACACTGAGCCCTGCATTCCACAAACCCCTGGAACATTCACATCACACCTGATAAGCCGGGGGATACTTCAAGAAGGCAGGCAGAGACTCCTGGGGCATTAGATAAATAGCTTCTCAGCAAGATGCCACCCTGGGCGGATGCTCATGTCACTCATATCTAAATTCTGCCAGTTTTCTTGATGTTGTTGTGAAGTGCAAACAATTTCATGCAGCTTGGAGCAATATTCTACCTTATTATGCTTTTGTTCTTCTTCTTCTTTTTCTACTCCTACTGTTTTAAATATTGTTATTATTATTATTATCTTTGTAGTGAACAGAAACTACAAAATATCATCATGGTTTCTAAGGAAACTACAAAATGCCTTCATGAGTGCCGTTTTCTGGTGCTGTGAAATTCAACCACCCATCCATCCATTGTCCAACCCACTATATCCTAACACAAGGTCACGGGGGTCTGCTGGAGCCAATCCCAGCCAACGCAGGGAGCAAGGCAGGAACAAATCCCTGGGCAGGGTGCCAGCCCACCACAGGGCACATGCACATACACACCCCGACTTTTAGGACAATTTAGGATCACCAATGCCGTAAAATCGTAACCACCATTCTATCCTCAAATGTGAACTTCTGCTCCTCACTGGGAGTAGGCGTTGGACACTTCTTATCTACTTCTTATATCCTACTTTGAGGTAGAACAAATTCTTATCCTAAACAGACTTTTCGTGAATTTCCTAAGAGTAATTCTGAGATACTTGATAACAACAACAACATTTATTTCTAATGCACATTTTCATACAAATGAAGTAGCACAAAGTGCTTTACATAATGTAGAAAAATAAAAAAGATAAAATAAATAAGAAGATAGAATTAGGAAACACTAATTAACATAGAGTAAAAGTAAGGTCCGATGGCCAGGGAGGACAGAAAAAACAAAAAAAACAGACAGCTGGAAAAAAAAATCAAATCTGCAGGGGTTCAGAGGCCACGAGACCACCGAGCCCCCTCTAGGCATTCTACCTACCATAAATGACCTCAATCAGTCCTCATGATATTCAGGCTTCACGTGGAAGAACTTGATGATGATGGTCATGTGGACTTCTGGCCTTCAATCCATCAATGTAGGGACATCACGGTGCTTTGATTAGGTGGTGGTGGCGCAGATCGCCACCACAGAAAACCGGAAAAAGAACTGAAGAGAAAGTAGGGGTTAGTATGGATTATGGAGCCACCATGAATGATATTGATAATTAATTGAATATACAGAGCATCAGGATTAAACTAAGATGAAGCTATGAAAAAGCCATGTTAAAGTAATGTCCACTGTATTAGCCTGGCGAATTTCTAGATTTTAGGTTCATAGCATCAGAAGGCCGCCTCACCACTTCTTTTAAGTTTAGCTCTTGGAATTCTAAGCAGACCCTCATTTAAAGGTCTAAGGTTACAATTTGCAGTGTAAAGTGAAAGACCTTCTGAAATATAAGATGGAGCAGATTATTGAAGGCTTTGTAAACCATAAGTAGTATTTTAAAGTCAGTTCTAAATGAAAAATCACACTGTTCCACTCCATCTAAACTAGTGTGGTGGTGAGGTGTCACCCGCTGCATGGCTGCACTCGGGTCCTAATCTGAGTTGATTGGGCATGTGGTGGGTGCGGCAATGTGCTGTATCAGTGCGTGCTCCTAACCTCTCTCTCTCTCTCTAAATGGCACAGGTAACCAGTGTAGTGACGCTAAGACTGGGGTGATGTGCTCAGATTTTCTTTTCCGAGTTAAGATTCTAGCAGCTGCATTCTGCACTCGTTGCAATTGATCCTGAGTGGAGTGCATTACAGTAATCTAGTCGACTGAAAACAAAAGTGTGAACTCATTTCTCAGCATCTTGCAATGTTATAAGAGGTCTAACTTTTGCTATATTTCTTAAGTGAAAAAATGCTGTCCTAGTAATCTGATTAATACGTATGTGATTTAAAATTCAGGTCAGAGTCAATAGTTACCCCTAAATTCTTTATCTCCGTCTTGACTTTTAATCCTAATGCATCAAGTTTATTTCTAATAACCTCATTATAACCATTATTGCCAATCACTAAAATTTCTGTTTTCTCCTTATTTAGTTTGAATAAATAAACATGGGCACTGGAGTAGAGTCAGCTTAAGAAACTTGTTTGGGGACACAGGGTGATTGAGAAGCAAGGGTTAAACCCACATACCCAGGGTTTTAAAGTCCTATTGTTTAGCCACAAGGTCACATTGACTTTAAGGAATCTAATTTATCACATAACATAATCATTCTATGTTGCTCTTATGACATTAATGAAAATGCATTCAGCCTTCTGTCCCCCTGAGTCAAAATGTACTTGGCCCTTCCATTTTGTCATGTCAGCTGAGCAAGTAATTAGAATCAGGGGCGTGAAAACATGTGCCAATAATGAGCTGTGATCATGACATGATTCCACATGTTCTGTTGATGCAACCCAAAATGTTTTGAGTTTAACTTTTTAACACTTGAATTTATAGTGAATGCATCACATTCAGATCAAAGGAAATCTGTGACACATTTAGAAATAATTATTATCAATGCTTCTCAGTCTGGGATGAGTTACAAAGCCATTTCCAAACACGATGATGTCTGTCATTTCATGGTCAGAGAGATAATATAAATTTAGCCTTCCATTTGCTTAGGGTGTGTGAAAGGATTCGACAAACACAGGAAAAGGTTTGGGGGCAGCTGCCTGTATACTTGAAATAGGCTGCCAACGATTGAAAGTTTGGTTCAATGAAAACGAGTCTCAACAGACTTCAGTCCAACAATAGAACAAACAGACAAGTAAACATGGCAGTTTTAAAGTTGGCCAGGGGAAGTGTTGTCATCAGGGTCAGAACCGGAAGTGACATCACTGAGTCCAGGCGAAATTTACCATGGTTGGTCTGCCAATGAAAAAGAGGAAGGATCAGTACACTCTGCTACCCCCTGGTCTGGCATGGAATTATCCCTTTTTGAGCCCTTCAGTTGCTTCCCACGCGCACGTGTGTGACACCTGTCTGTTTCATTGCAGAAAGGCTCAAAACACATACCTTCTCTTAACCATATAATATGGACCCACAGTATAATGTGTAATTTCTCTTTCACACTGACCTATAACAGCATTTGGGATATACAGTCCACACTTTATTCTACATCACTTTCAGAAAGTCTTCAGACTCCTTTACTTCCTTAATATTTTTATGTTAAAAATAAAAAATGTTAAAGACAAAACAATGAAATACTTCATCCGCATTTGCCACGTTATGTTCTAACTACAGAGGCAGTGTCCCATTGCATGGTTCTAACTTGTATTGAGTTTGTTGTATTGTATTGACACGAACACCATACATACGGATAGTATCAAATCATATATAAGGATATATATATATACTAGCAAAATACCTGTGCTTCGCAGCGGTGAAGTACTGCATTAAAATTTTTATTAAGAAGAAAAGTAAACCTTTTTAAACTGAGGGAAAATATGCCAATAATTATTTGTTAAGGATCTCTTTGTATACCATGTTGTCAGTTTGGCCCTCCGGTTGTAATATGACCAAGCTGTGCACTGAGCTTACTCTTAAGGATGCAACGTACAGTTGGCCGTGTGAACAGTAATCTTGTCTCAAATCTCACAGCTTGGATTGCTGCTGTCATAATCGGTTTGACTTTCATGGTTTGTTTCAATTCCGTATTTGCAGGATTTGTCGTGTTGAAGTGACATTTGGCATCTGTCAAGCGTTGTAAGCACACAACCGGTTTCATCGATAACTTCACATCCAACTTTTGAGAGTTTAAACATTCATAAACATCAAAGTGTCCACTACTGAAATCGTCACCTGACAATCGTGAAGTTGTCAATCTAAGATGTTTAAGAGGCATTGGCGGTTGTCGAAAGGTGTAAAATATTTGGCCATTTCGGTACACTTGAAAGCAACAACCGAACAATTCAGTGGCAGCCATCAACTCACATGCAGAACCATAGGTGAAGGGCTTAAGCATTTCACTCTTCTAGTGCTCCTGTGTAGTATAATTATCTCCTGTACCGTCATCAGTCCACACCTTGAACCTGTCCCAGTCATTCAATACATAAGACACAATGGATATCAAGAGTGAGCCTGATATGGCGTGCAATATGATCATCTCGATAGACATGGTAATGGGGTTGGAATGATAAAGGAAATGGGTACCTGAACAATGTAAAGTAAGTGTAAAATACCTACACAATAACTGGACACAGGGTGATTGAGAAGCAAGGGTTAAACCCACATACCCAGGGTTTTAAAGTCCTATTGTTTAGCCACAAGGTCACATTGACTTTAAGGAATCTAATTTATCACATAACATAATCATTCTATGTTGCTCTTATGACATTAATGAAAATGCATTCAGCCTTCTGTCCCCCTGAGTCAAAATGTACTTGGCCCTTCCATTTTGTCATGTCAGCTGAGCAAGTAATTAGAATCAGGGGCGTGAAAACATGTGCCAATAATGAGCTGTGATCATGACATGATTCCACATGTTCTGTTGATGCAACCCAAAATGTTTTGAGTTTAACTTTTTAACACTTGAATTTATAGTGAATGCATCACATTCAGATCAAAGGAAATCTGTGACACATTTAGAAATAATTATTATCAATGCTTCTCAGTCTGGGATGAGTTACAAAGCCATTTCCAAACACGATGATGTCTGTCATTTCATGGTCAGAGAGATAATATAAATTTAGCCTTCCATTTGCTTAGGGTGTGTGAAAGGATTCGACAAACACAGGAAAAGGTTTGGGGGCAGCTGCCTGTATACTTGAAATAGGCTGCCAACGATTGAAAGTTTGGTTCAATGAAAACGAGTCTCAACAGACTTCAGTCCAACAATAGAACAAACAGACAAGTAAACATGGCAGTTTTAAAGTTGGCCAGGGGAAGTGTTGTCATCAGGGTCAGAACCGAAGTGACATCACTGAGTCAGGCGAAATTTACCATGGTTGGTCTGCCAATGAAAAAGAGGAAGGATCAGTACACTCTGCTACCCCCTGGTCTGGCATGGAATTATCCCTTTTTGAGCCCTTCAGTTGCTTCCCACGCGCACGTGTGTGACACCTGTCTGTTTCATTGCAGAAAGGCTCAAAACACATACCTTCTCTTAACCATATAATATGGACCCACAGTATAATGTGTAATTTCTCTTTCACACTGACCTATAACAGCATTTGGGATATACAGTCCACACTTTATTCTACATCACTTTCAGAAAGTCTTCAGACTCCTTTACTTCCTTAATATTTTTATGTTAAAAATAAAAAATGTTAAAGACAAAACAATGAAATACTTCATCCATTTGCCCGTTATGTTCTAACTACAGAGGCAGTGTCCCATTGCATGGTTCTAACTTGTATTGAGTTTGTTGTATTGTATTGACACGAACACCATACATACGGATAGTATCAAATCATATATAAGGATATATATATATACTAGCAAAATACCTGCGCCATGTGAGGTGAAGTACTGCATTAAAATTTTTATTAAGAAGAAAAGTAAACCTTTTTAAACTGAGGGAAAATATGCCAATAATTATTTGTTAAGGATCTCTTTGTATACCATGTTGTCAGTTTGGCCCTCCGGTTGTAATATGACCAAGCTGTGCACTGAGCTTACTCTTAAGGATGCAAGCATACAGTTGGCGTGTGAACAGTAATCTTGTCTCAAATATCACAGCTTGGATTGCTGCTGTCATAATCGGTTTGACTTTCATGGTTTGTTTCAATTCCGTATTTGCAGGATTTGTCGTGTTGAAGTGACATTTGGCATCTGTCAAGCGTTGTAAGCACACAACCGGTTTCATCGATAACTTCACATCCAACTTTTGAGAGTTTAAACATTCATAAACATCAAAGTGTCCACTACTGAAATCGTCACCTGACAATCGTGAAGTTGTCAATCTAAGATGTTTAAGAGGCATTGGCGGTTGTCGAAAGGTGTAAAATATTTGGCCATTTCGGTACACTTGAAAGCAACAACCGAACAATTCAGTGGCAGCCATCAACTCACATGCAGAACCATAGGTGAAGGGCTTAAGCATTTCACTCTTCTAGTGCTCCTGTGTAGTATAATTATCTCCTGTACCGTCATCAGTCCACACCTTGAACCTGTCCCAGTCATTCAATACATAAGACACAATGGATATCAAGAGTGAGCCTGATATGGCCGTGCAATATGATCATCTCGATAGACATGGTAATGGGGGTTGGAATGATAAAGGAAATGGGTACCTGAACAATGTAAAGTATGTGTAAAATACCTACACAATAACTATAATTGTAATAAACAAACAATAAAACAGCGGAGAAGCCATGGATTAAATAAAAAGGCTGTAGTTATCAGTAGGGAGACGTGAATCCGCATGAAGCAAGGAAGGGAATGTAGAGACCGGAGCGATGGACGGTCTTACATAGGCAGGCAGCCAACAACGTGGGAGGCGTTGGGATGGGGGACCCAACGCCTCACACGGCGACCAAGCTGCAGGCTATGGACGTATATATGTACGTAAGTAGGATTCAGTTAGCGTTGGGAACCCGTGTACCAAATTTCTTGAAGATGGGCCCATAAGTAACAAAGACTGTTGAAAAGTTCAATATGGTGGCCAACAGTGGCATCATACCACCGAAATAAGTACGTACATTGGTTTCGGTTAGCTCAGGGAAGCCGCCTACCAAATTTCGAGAAGATGGGGCCATAAATAAGAAAGTTCAATATGGCGTACGTTGTTGACCGTTATGACCATTACGCGTAGAATTTCGAAATGAAACCTACTAAACTTTTGTAAGTAAGCTGTAAGGAATGAGCCTGCCAAATTTCAGCCTTCTACCTACACGGGAAGTTGGAGAATTAGTGATGTTGGAAAGGTCAATATGGCGGCTGACAGTGGCGTCATACCACCGAAATAAGTACTTACATTGGTTTCTGTTAGCTCAGGGAAGCCACCTACCAAATGTCGTGAAGATGGGGTCAGCCTTCTACCTACATGGGTAATTTGAAAATTGGTGACGTTGAAAAGTTCAATATGGCGGCCGACAGTGGTGTCATACTATCGAAATAAGTAAGTACAGCGGTTTCGGTTAGCTCAGGGAAGCCGCCTACCAAATTTCGTGAAGATGGGGCCATAAATAAGAAAGTTCAACATGGCGGACGTTGTCGACCGTTATGATCGTTACGTGTAGAATTTTGAAATGAAACCTGCTTAACTTTTGTAAGTAAGCTGTAAGAAATAAGCCTGCCAAATTTCAGCTTTCTACCTACATGGGAAGTTGGATGATGAGTCAGTCAGTGAGTCAGTGAGTGAGTGAGTCAGTCAGTCAGTCAGTCAGTGAGGGCTTTGCCTTTTATTATTATAGATATATGTATACTGTATATATATATATAAAATATACTGACTAGCAGTCCCCCGTGGTTCTGCCCGCATAGTAGTGAAACAAGACAAACTTTAAAAATCAATAAACAAACAGGCAAGCTACGTTCCAAAACATGGCCAGAGGTAGACTGATTTGAACGGAAGCTGATGTGTGAGTGAGGAGGGTCCTGCCTGGCTCCCTACTCTTGACGTTACACTTCCCCCTCCCTTAGACCCACAGCCTTTGTCTCAAATTAGTGGGAATATATCACTCCTACAAGCGAACTATGATACTTAGCTCCATGAAAGAAATCGCAAAATCTACCAAAATATTCAAGCAAATTATAGAAAAAAAAACCCAATCTAAATTTGTTAAGTAGATCTCTCGTTCACTAACTAAGTGGAAGGTAAGGTATTCTCTGAGGCTGGCGCATGAGTGACAAGGGCCACACCCAGCTCCCCACTCCTGACATCATGCTTCCCCCTCGGCCTGAAGCCTCTGTCTCGGATTAGCATGAATAAATCGCTCCTGCAAGTGAACTATGATTCTTAGCGCAATGACAGAAGTCACAAATTAACCGGAATGTTCAAGCAAATTATAGAATAAAACCCCAATCTAAATCCATTAAATAGTTATCTTGTAAAAAGTGGACAGACATACAGACAGACGTTGGATTTTATATATACAGAGATATATAAATAAATACAGTACTGTATGTTGCTGAATATATGGAATCTATTTCAACATTTTTCTGGTGTCCTATTAATATTTGGGTGTCAGGGTGGGAATACTTTTGGGCTTAGGTGTTCGCCTGATTTTATCGGTTCCTGATTTTAAAAGCATAGCCGCTTCATTGCTAAGCAAATCTGGTGGCAACCTCCACGCACTCCTAGAAGTTGGGGTTCATTACAAGTTCTACTGGAGAGTCCAGCCTAATGCATGTAGTTCCTGGTGGTAGAATAAACCAAAATACAATTCTGTTTTACTTTGACTTTTAGCAGTATCCATTCTAGCATCCACTTATTCACTGTATCAATTCTATTCTGCTTGCATTTTGTTCTTTATATTGTGCAAATGTGTAGAAATCTATTAGAGTGTCCTCTTCCTCACCAGATGACTTAACTAGTCCCCGGATGTAGAGTAGAATGAAATGTAAGCCAGGAAAGCAGATAATTAATTCAGTTTAATATTATAGCATTTAAAATATGAACATTAATACTGATCTTCTTCTTTCTGCTGCTAGGGGTCGCCACAGCGGATCATCTTCTTCCATATCTTTCTCTCCTCGTCATCTTGCTCTGTCATACCCATCACCTGCATGTCCTCTCTCACCACATCCATCAACCTTCTCTTAGGCCTTCCTCTTTTCCTCTTCCCTGGCAGCTCAATCCTTAGCATCCCTCTCCCAATTTACCCAGCATCTCTCCTCTGCACATGTCCAAACCAATGCAGTCTCACCTCTCTGACTTTGTCTCCCAACCGTCCCACTTGAGCTGAGCCTCTAATGTACTCATTTCTAATCCTATCCATATAACATTAATCTTATGTGCCAAAATGAAGGCAACAAAAGATTTGGCAATCTGCACAATGCATCCTGGTGATGGTAGATATTCAGTCTTTCAGCTGGCACTATTCTTATGTTGCTATTTGCTGTCTTAAGCTCTTCTATGTCACATGTATACCTTAGTCATGATGGTGGTGGTAGAACAACAATCTGCTGTTTTGAAGCTATTCTAAATTTGCTGTAGTCCTCCTTTCCTGATGGGGCTCATAATCTTTGCATGTCTACTTATCTTCTGGAGGCTCATAAAATCTAATTTTTAACGCGTGACTTGTACTTTAACACTACTGATCAAAAGTTTTAGAACACCTCTGTTTTTCCAGTTTTTCATCAAATTTAAACAGTTAAAATTGCAATGTATGAACTCAAATGGTGAAACGATAAGCAATAATGTACCAGAAGTTTAAATTTAAAGTTTAGGATAGCAAAAACCCAACAAAAGGAATTTCAGAATATTATAAATGGGCCTTCTTCAGGGAACAACTAATAGGCTACAACTTACTGATGTTCTTCTGCAGGGGTGCCCAATGCGTCGATCGTGATCAACCGGTAGATCGCAAAGGTAGTGCAGGTAGATCGCGTTGCAGTCAAAAAAAAATTTTTTTTAAACATTAGTCTATCATATATCCTCCCTATGACATTTGCCACTTGATTGACATACAGGGCGGCCATTCTGAGATCTCTTCTCTTCTAACACACTGGTCATCCTGCACTCACAATCAAACGCGCGAGCTACTGCAAAACTCCGGCTGTGATCTAGTTAGCTTTCCAATTTATATCGACTAAAGAAAGGATTTAAAAAAAAAATTGTTTGGGGAGAGCATGGGCTGGATGTGGAATTGGAAGAGGAATTTTTTCTCACAATGTCACAATCGAAGTGCGTTCATCTGATCTGTCAATCTATCATTGCTATTCCAAAGAAGGAAAATGTGGAAAGGCATTTTTGAACTGTTCATAAAAACTATGAAACTGATGTCCTTCCAAAAAGCGATCTGAGAAAGAGAAAGGAGAGGGAACTAAAATGCAGTTAATCGGACAGCCGTCATTTTTCGCTCGGCTGAATTCAAAAGCTCCTTGATTGAATTATTCGGCTCTACTTATTTATGCGAGTCATCCTTTTCCCACATGATGATTATTAAATCCAAATAGAGTAGTGACGATAAATGTATTGAATTGTTGTTGGGCCGTAAAGGTTATTCAGTTAGGCAAGGTACGACAACATACATTTTATGTATAAAGTATACTCAGTATGTGTATATTGTCACGCATGCGCGAGTAGGAGGCCGCGGATGGACCTTAAACCGCTTCGAAAGACGTTCACCGGCAGGGAGTGGCGGGGTACTAACCTTTCTCCTTTGTCTTCCAGGAAAAGAGACGCTCCGCCATCATAGCCTTCCCGCAGTACGTCCACTTCCGCCCTTCCTCCTCCATCTTTCCTGACGTCAGCAGTCCCATCCTCCCTCACGGTTCCTTCCCAGAATTCCTCCACTTCCGGCTCCTCCCCTATAAAATGGCCGCTGACGCCTCTGAAGGGCGTCGCGCATATGAACTGTTTTGTTTATATTTTGACCTGCTTTCTTTTTGAATTATTGTGGATTTTCTACAATAGACGGGGCTGGAAAACCCCAAACCTTTATGCTTCTACATCTTTTACAATATATATATATATATATATATATATATATATATATATATAGCATTTTTAATGTAGGTAGATTATTTCAACCTGGTCATTTTAAAAGTAGCTCGCAAGCCACAAAAGTGTGGGCACCCCTGATCAACAGCAATTGAAGTAAATTAGGCCTTGCAAGTTGAAACAAACAATTTGCACAGGTGCCCCCACTTCTGCTGATTACTTAAAACTCCTCTGTGTGTCTTAAAGCAGAGTTTGGAACAGACGGTGTTACTATTGCTTGAACAATATTCCAGTGACAAGGGAAGGAAAATGGCAATTAACAAATGAAATGAGACAGAGCATCATTACTATAAAAAGTTCAATAAGCTCACACCCTCGACCGAAAGTTGTTGCCTGTTCCCAAGACACTTTGCTTTTCCACCATATTAGTTTACCTACAGCATGTTTGTTTGTTTATCATTATCAATTATTCGTTACGTTGAATAAAATATAAAATATTGGAATTCACCAGTCTCTCATCTCATCTCCAGTCATCTGACTGTGATTCCTGCACTCAGCCATCTGTTGTCTAAGCCCTGCGAATTAGCACATTTTCAGAGGTCCCTGAAACCCCTCTTTTACAATTAGCCTTAGAAGTGCAGGCCTTTAATTCAGAGAAATTGAAATAAACGACCAAGTGTCAGTGAGTCCAGTGGTGTCCTACACAATCCAAGGGCACATGGAAACTGGAAGAAACTCTGAAGGGAAGAGATGTGGCAGTGCCAAAGTCATAAGCCAATCAGAAGACAAGTTTCTGAGGGTCACCAGCTTGTGTGATCACAGGACCCTCATAGCACAACAGCATCAAGCACAGCTTAACAGTGCAGGTTGACAAAAGCAAGTCTCAGTTTCTACTGTGAAGAGGAGACGTTGTGGTGCAGGTTTGGCAGGGCGAGTGGCGACGGTAAGAAAGCCATTCCTTAAATAGGGCTTTGAAATACCAGCTATGGACTACTGAAGACTGGAAGAAAATCTTATGGACCGATGAATCAAAATTTGATATCTTAGGTTCATCACGAAGGGTGTTTGCATGCCATCGAGTTGGTGACAGGATGGTTCCTCGGTGTGTAATACCAACGGTCAAACATTTAGGAAGAAGTGTGGTGGTCTGGGCTTCTTTTGCTGGAGGCAGAGTTGGTGACTTGCACAGAGTGACTGGCATGGGATTCGGAATCAAAAGGGTTACCACAGATTGGCTGCCATATCAGCAAAAGATGGCTAATTTGAGGAATCAAACAATCATATAAACTTTTTGTGCACTTAATAATTCCTTGACTTTTTATTCACCATTGTTAATTTGCTCTATGCCTTGATTTCATGAAGCTTTAAGAAATTAAACTGCATGCATTTCCATAAAAACTGAAAAAATGGAGGTGTTCTAAAACCTTTGACCAGCAGTGTATAACTTTGCACTCAGAACATGGGGGGGTTACACCAAAGTGCCTTTTTTCAACCACATCAAACGCTGAGAGACTTTAGTGAAGTGTGCCCTTAAGACCCCACACCCATGTGGCAGTTGTAAAACCATAAATTCTGTTTTATAGCAGCTACATTTCATTTCAATGGGTGTTTATCTCTTATCAGCACACGGGCAAGAAACACAGCAGCATTGCTAAGTCTCTTGACTTACAACACTGAATTTTGAAACTTTCATTTAAAATTATTATTAACACATTTAGGCAGCTAATATCTTAAAAACAAAAGTAAATGTTAAGAAGGTACATTTTGCTTCTCTGTAATTTACCACGCTGTTCTAACACTGAAAAGTTATAAAGTACCTATTGTGAAAGATCTACAGTTACATTTTAAATTAGTTCAAGAAAAGTTCTGCTCCTTCCTCCTACACTGCTTCATTCAATTTTGGCATCCGAAGCCAGTTGTGAAATACGGAGGTAATTTTGGAATCCCTGACAGTCTGAAAATCAAAACTGTGAGGGGGACCCAGAAAATAAATTATTGAAGTATCTTACGTTGTTATAAATCATTACTGTGTTTGTGAAAAAGCATTGTAGCAACCATCAAACTCTCTCCACAGGCTGGGCTGGAAGACAACAGAGACTGCAAGCATTCACCAAGCTGCTAGAAGATTTGTGGGGTCCAGTGGCTGTGGGGCATCTGTTGGTGAAGAAAGACTCATTGATCTTCTCTTTGCTGACGATGCTGTGATCTTTGTGATGTCAATGGAGGCTCTCTGATTGGGGCTTTCGAGAGACTGAGTGAGGAGTCTGAATGTCTGGGCATGCAAGTGTCCTTCAGGCCTTTAATGACCTTTTGGGCACAGCCGTTAGCAATGTGTCTGTCAGCGGAGAGAATGTCGACCTCATCGAGAGGTTTACTAACCTAAGGTGACATTGCTTATGAAGTCAGTAGATGGATTGGGAGGGCATGGGGTGGGTCATGGGTACCGCCGGTTTGACTTTGTGTCGAACAGGCGGTTACTCATGGAGTCCCGAATGAGGCACATTACCTGCATTGTAAGGGAGCGTTAGCTACAACACTATGGCCATGTGGTGTGATTCCCCTGAGGGTGATCCGTCTCACAGGAACCTCATTGTTGAGGACCCAAACAGGCCAAGGCGACGCCCATGTAACACCTGGCTGCGGAAGACAGATGGTAATTTCTGGAGGGTGGGACTGGACCGTGTGTCTGCCTGGGGGTTGCCAACCGGGATCCCAAGCTGTTTTGTCATGTAGGTGGGTTATGGGTAGGGTTAGGTTTAGGGTGGGTGTGTCAGTGCACTATAACAATGCATGCTCCTCAACCTGACCTGACCTAGAAAACTGATCTGTCAGATTGTAGAAGTGTGTTCTTCGACAGACCTCGAGAGAATCCAAGAAAGAAGGTGGAGACTTTAGAGAATAGTTATAATCAGGAGTTTATGCAGCCACTAGTCCATGCTGAAAAGTATGATGTTGCATAGAATAACAGAAATTGCTGATACTGTGATACCAACAGTGATCATGTTGCAGGGCAGAGGTTAATTACGCTCGCAATAATATGCTTTGACCTAATTAACTACAGCTGCAGCATCGATTCACAGTAAGAAATGACCTTAATCCACATGATTAAATAGCCATATTAACGTTACTCTCACAGTGTCTAAGTTTGTATGTCACCCGAAAAGTTCTGTTCTGCAGGATGCTGGTCAGAGCTAAGATGATGTGGTTTTTGCTTGCAGATAACCTGTTTATGATGCAATGTATGTAATTAAGTTATGCATATTCTAAGTGATTGCATTCTACAAAGTTAATTTATTATACACTCACCTAAAGGATTATTAGGAACACCTGTTCAATTTCTCATTAATGCAACTATCTAATCAACCAATCACATGGCAGTTGCTTCAATGCATTTAGGGGTGTGGTCCTGGTCAAGACAATCTCCTGAATTTCAAACTGAATGTCAGAATGGGAAAGAAAGGTGATTTAAGAAATTTTGAACATGGCATGGTTGTTGGTGCCAGACGGGCCGGTCTGAGTATTTCACAATCTGCTTACTTACTGGGATTTTCACGCACAACCATTTCTAGGGTTTACAAAGAATGGTGTGAAAAGGGAAAAACATGCAGTATGCGGCAGTCCTGTGGGCGAAAATGCCTTGTTGATGCTAAAGGTCAGAGGAGAATGGGCCGACTGATTCAAGCTGAGAGAAGAGCAACTTTGACTGAAATAACCACTCGTTACAACCGAGGTATGCAGCAAAGCATTTGTGAAGCCACAACACGCACAACCTTGAGGCGGATGGGCTACAGCAGCAGAAGACCCCACTGGGAACCACTCATCTCCACTACAAATAGGAAAAAGAGGCTACAATTTGCACGAGCTCACCAAAATTGGACAGTTGAATGCCTGGTCTGATGAGTTTCGATTTCTGTTGAGACATTCAAAGTCAGAATTTGGCGTAAACAGAATGAGAACATGGATCCATCATGCCTTGTTACCACTGTGCAGGCTGGTGGTGGTGGTGTAGTGGTGTGGGGGATGTTTTCTTGGCACACTTTAGGCCCCTTAATGCCAATTGGGCATCGTTTAAATGCCACAGGCTACCTGAGCATTGTTTCTGACCATGTCAATCCCTTCATGACCACCATGTACCCATCCTCTGATGGCTACTTCCAGCAGGATAATGCACCATGTCACAAAGCTCGAATCATTTCAAATTGGTTTCTTGAACATGACAATGAGTTCACTGTACTAAAATGGCCCCCACAGTCACCAGATCTCAACCCAATAGAGCATCTTTGGGATGTGGTGGAACGGGAGCTTTGTGCCCTGGATGTGCATCCCACAAATCTCCATCAACTGCAAGATGCTATCCTATCAATATGGGCCAACATTTCTAAAGAATGCTTTCAGCACCTTGTTGAATCAATGCCACGTAGAATTAAGGCAGTTCTGAAGGCGAAAGGGGGTCAAACACCGTATTAGTGTGGTGTTCCTAATAATCCTTTAGGTGAGCGGAAGCAGAGAGCGGATCAGCGAGCGGAAGCAGAGAGCGGCGGCGTCTCCCACAGGCACGTAGCCCTTCGAAAGCACACGAGCAAGTTCACCTGAGGTAAAGCCGGCAGCTGACCAGTAGAAATAACCGGCAGTGAGAAATTAAAGTCGATCGCTTAGCGGGTGGTGGAAACTTAAAGCGACGGTGATTCAGCTCAACACGGAAGGCGCAGAAGCACCTATAAAAACGGCAAAGATGACTTCAACATTTAATGTAAGTTCTATCTGCTCTCTGCCCATCGAGGGCACGTTTATATGTTGTGTGTCCTGCAGTATGTACAGCTCAGGTTTTCCGGCCGACAGTGCAGATAGCTTCACCTGCCAAAAATGTTTAGTTAATTTAGAGTTGGTCGGGAAAATACGAATTGGAGGACGCGTTAGGAATCTGATAGCGATTAGGCAAACCGAAAATTGGATCGACTCGGTTTGTTTAGACAATTCGGCTACATCTGATTCGGCTTCAGTCTCTCCAGGTCCCACTGTAGTCAGTGCGAGGCGAAATCAGCAGCACCAATTCAGCCACAGGGCGAGTGGGTAACAGTAAGACGGGGGTCTAAGAATCCAAAATTTAGTCCCCCAGCACCCAGGTCACCAATTCGGACCCAGAACAGGTTCTCAGCTCTCCGCAGCGCGCCTGTGGAAACTGAGAATAATAAAGTGCTCATAATTGGCGATTCCATAGTGCGGAATGTTAGAATTCCAAACTATGTTAAACCAGCAGTTAATGTTAAGTGCCTTGCAGGGGCCAAGATTTCTGGCATAAAGGCCGCATTGGACCGTGTTGCCGACGATGAAGTATCTACCTTATTGCTGCATGTCGGCACTAATGATATTTATTTACAGCAATCTGAGGTATTAAAGCGAACTTCATCTCTCTATGCACCAAAGCTAAAACAAAATGTCGGAATTTAATTGTATCTGGTCCCTTACCAAGATTGTATAGAGGGGATGTGATTTATAGCAGATTGCATTCCTTTCACTGCTGGCTAGAAACCTGGTGTGCAAATAAAAGCATAGCATTTGTGAACAATTGGGATGATTTTTGGGAAAGGCCTGGATTTTTCAGAAGAGATGGTCTTCATCCTAACTGGAGGGATCTTATGTATTATCCCAAAATATGGCAGCAAAACTGCCTGGTTGACTGATTAGAGCACCATCCAGGCCGCAGTCATGTGATCTTAAATCACAGGCTGTTGTTTATCCCACCTGTTATTTTCCTGAAGCTGTTACCCATAATCCCTGTTGTGGGGCATCCAGTAAATTTAGTCTTGAAACAAACCATAAATTAATTGATAACCAAAAATAAGGTGTATAATTAGACCAAGGGATAAAACCAGACACTCCACCAGGGGCATCTGTAATAGAAATTTAATTCAAATTAAAACAAAAAATATATCAGCAGTTCAGAAAGAACCATGCAGTTTTAAATGCTGTTTATTGAACATTCGCTCTCTTGGCACTAAAGCTGTTTTGGTAAATGATATATATTAAGTACAAAATCTGATCTGTGTCTTCTTACTGAAACCTGGCTTAGTAAATGTGACACTGTTCCCTAGCTGAGGCGTCACCAGATGGATACTCGTTCCTTCATAAGTCTAGAGATTCTGGTCGAGGAGGAGGCCTTGGAATAATTCATTGTAACAAAATGCAAATCACTCCTAAAAATTTAGGCAACTTTACATCCTTTGAGGCATTCATTTTAAATATTAAAACAGATTCCAACACAATTATAGTGCTAGTCTACAGACCACCAGGGCCATATTCATTGTTCATGACTGAATTTAGCAACCTTCTGTCTGATTTGGCTATAAATTATGATCACGTAGTTCTGATCGGGGATTTTAATGTACACATTGATGTGGAAACTGACACTTTTAGCAAATGTTTTACTTATTTGTTAAATTCAGTAGGATTTTGTCAGATTGTCAAAGGTCCAACTCATAATCATAACCATACATTAGATTTAATTATAACTTACAAAGTTGAAATTCAAAATTTAAATATTACTCCATTAAATGTAGTTATTTCCGATCACTTCTTAATTACGTTTGATTTAGTTCTGCCCATGCCAGCGCACTCGCAGATTAAAACAAAGACAGTGCGACATCTAGATTGTAATTCTGCTTCAAAATTTATAGATACCTTGAGTAAGTCGAGTGTAATTGTGGAAAACCATTTAGATCAGTTAACATCAAATGTAAACGTGGAAAACAATTTAGATCAGCTAACATCACATTATAATGTGACCTTGAGAGATGCTCTGGACACAGTGGCTCCCCTAAAACAAAAGTGATCAAAGCACATAGAAACTCTCCCTGGTTTAATGAAAATACTCGAGCTCTTAAATTAGAGTGTCGAAAACTGGAGCGCAGATGGAGAACAACAAAGCTACATGTCTTTCAAATTGCATGGACAGAGAGTGTTAATAAATATAAAAGGCCCTCTTTAAAGCTCGCTCAGAATACTATTCTACATTAATAGATAGCAATAATAAAAATCCTAGGGTACTTTTTAGAGCAGTGGCTAAATTAACAAATGGGAATTCAGATCAACAGTGCAAAATACCAACAGATATTAGCAGTACAGACTTTATGAACTTCTTCAATGAGAAAATTAAAAATATAAGATCCCAGATCTCAGCATCACAGTACAAACCAAATACTAGCTTAGCAGACCCTGCTCACATTGCATTCAGCACTTTAATAATTTTAATCCTGTAACTCACAGGAAGTCTTAACTTTAATTACTAAAATGAAGCCCACTACTTGTTCCCTAGATCCAGTGCCAACAAAACTAGTAAAAAGTGCAATGGATGTTCTTGCAGCCTATTCTAACATTATCAATAGTTCATTACTGCATGGCACCGTACCTGATGCACTAAAAGTGTCAGTCATTAAACCTTTACTTAAAAAGTCAGACCTAGACCCACACATACTAAATAACTATAGGCCTATTTCAAATTTACCATTTCTCTCTAAAATACTAGAAAAGTAGTCGCCAGTCAGCTTCAGTCACACCTTACGCATTACAATTTATTTGAGAAATTCCAGTCTGGCTTTCGCACTGGTCATAGTACAGAAACGGCACTAACACGGGTTGTAAATGACATTCTGATATCCTCTGATGAAGGAAATTCCACTGTAATTATGTTGTTGGACTTAAGTGCAGCATTTGACACCATTGACCATTCTATTTTACTGCACAGGCTAGAAAGCGATGTTGGGCTTACAGGCCCGTGCTCGCTTGGTTCAGTTCTTATTTATCAAATCGATTCCAGTATGTACAGAAATGTGCTGACAGTACTCCATCATTATACACAGAAGTTCAATATGGTGTCCGCAGGGCTCAGTACTGGGACCTTTACTGTTTTCACTTTACATGCTTCCACTGGGATCTCTCATTAGGAAACATAATGTTAATTTTCACTCGTATGCAGATGACACCCAGTTATACCTTTCATTTAAATCAAATGAAGTTTCTCCGATGTTGTCTTTAATTAGTTGTGTTAGTGAATTAAAGGAATGGATGAATGAGAACTACTTGTCTTTAAATACAGATAAAACAGAGATGTTAATTGTTGGAGGGAATGACGCTGATCACAGCAATATTTTGTCGTCATTTAACTCAGTTGGAATCCCAATTAATTTTACTGAATCAGCCCGCAATCTAGGAGTTATCTTTGACTCTAGCATGTCATTTAAAGCATATTACAAAGTCGTCCAAAACATGTTTTTCCATCTTAAAAATGTTAGGAAATTAAGGCTTTCTAAATAAACAGGATTGTGAGAAATTAATTCATGCATTTATCTCTAGTAGGATTGACTACTGCAATGCGGTGTTCACTGGCTGTTCAAACTGTTCTCTATACAGCCTCCAGTTAATCCAAAATGCGCTGCAAGAATTATTACAAGAACAAGAAAATATGAACACATAACCCCAGTTCTTAAATCTTTACACTGGCTCCCAGTTAAGTTTAGGGCAGATTTCAAAATCCTCCTTTTAACATATAAAGCATTAAATGGCCAAGGTCCGCTTACTTGTCTGAACTTATCATGACTTACAAACCTGAGCACATTAAGATCTCAAGATGCCGGTCTGCTTAGGATTCCAAGGATTAATAAAATAACAGTGGGAGGTCGAGCTTTTAGTTACAGGGCCCCTAAACTGTGGAATGGTCTTCCTGCTTCCATAAGAGATGCCCCCTCGGTCTCAGCCTTTAAATCCCGGCTGAAGACTCACTACTTCAGTTTAGCATATCCTGACTAGAGCTGCTGATTAACTGTACATACTGCATCTCTGTTGTTAGTCATTAGCACTATAACATAAGTAACATGAATAATTATATTTGAATACTAACCCTCACCTATTCTGTTTCTTTTCTCGGTACCCAAATGTGGCCATTGGTGCCACGGCCCACCTGCCAAGTTGTTTGCCTGCCTATGGTAAAGTCATACCTGATGGAGGATCACAGGAATCATGGGAAAGAGGGGTCCTTTCATCGGAGCAACGTTTCAGCCGTGGCATGGCCAAATGGGAGGCAGCTAGATGGATGAGGTCTCCAGGACTCTAAAAATATCCAAACCTAATTATGTCATATCATCTACTGTTAAACCGTACTTCTAAAATTTTTATTATTATGCTGTCTTAAGGAATTGTTCTGTTCTGTGTGTATTGTATTGTATTGACCCCCTACTTTTGACACCCACTGCACGCCCAACCTACCTGGAAAGGGGTCTCTCTTTGAACTGCCTTTCCCGAGGTTTCTTCCATTTTCCTACAAGGTTTTTTTGGGAGTTTTTCCTTGTCTTCTAAGAGAGTCAAGGCTGGGGGGCTGTCAAAAGGCAGGGCCTGTTAAAGCCCATTGCGGCACTTCCTGTGTGATTTTGGGCTATACAAAAATAAACTGTATTGTATTGTATTGTGAGTGTATACTAGCTGTGCAAGCCCATGCTGTAAAAAGTCCAGGCTCCTAGTAACCATGGATTCTGTCACTTCAATCAATTAATCGCATCGGTTGTGCATTAGCGGCTAAGCGAGTTTCTCGGCGGGTTTTCTTTTGTCGACGTGCTCGCTTCTGTTGTCTGTCAGCGGCTAAGCGGCTCTCTCGTCGGAGGTTTGGTTTTGCCGATGTGTTCGCCTTGCTTGTACATTAGCAGCTAAGAGAGGTTCTCTTTCCTCAGCAGTTTTGTTTTGCTGATGTGCTCGCCTTGCTTGTGTATTAGTGGCTAAACGAGTTTCTCTTTACTCGGCGGTTTCACTGTGGCGACAGATTTGAGCTTCATGCTGTAGCCTCGCAAATACGGGCCAGACAGACATCACACACACATGTGCACAGGTAGATGTTTATATGTAAGATACCACAGTTCCAGAATATGATTTTAGTGTTAAGCCAACAACAGAGTACCAAGCTCTTAATTTTCATGTGCTATTATAAATATTGGCTAAAAGAATTAAATATACTAATAGAGGAAATTGAAAACTGTTACACATCTGGTCAGTGGAGATTCTATAAAATGTTCTCCACTGTCTAAGAAGGAGACCTACAGTAGAAATCCCAAAGACTCCAAAGGAGGTTTCTTATGCTTCATTTTGTTAGAGTAAATGTCAAAGTTTCAAAAAAAGAGTGAAAAAAATGAGTGGGTATGCACTCAAAGATGATTCTGTTAAACTGCATGTGGATGAAACACAAGACTCCAGGAGCCATTCGACCTGGATAGCTGAGTGGAACATTTAGTGATGAGAACAACCTCATGAAATTGGAAAAACGGATATCAAGCAGTGCATTTAAGAGGTGACAGTAGATCTGGGGGCTTTGCTTTCCTGCCTCAGGACCAGGAAGCCTTCTTGTTATCGAGTCTCTTGTGAATTTCAAACTGTGCCAGACTTTTCCATGGAAAAATGAGAGACCACCCACCAGACAGCTGAGGCCAATCTGTTATTTGATTGCGGGTTAGAACATCTACAACAAAATATCTGAAAAAGAAGACATTTAGGATTGTGGAATTTCAAAGACAAAGTTCAGTGGAGAACTGTTAAGTCCTTAGACTTTGTGTGCTGGCCAGGTGTTCTCTGGAAGTGTGGAACAGAATTAACATGGTACTTAATAAAATGGTGGCACAGTTGTTGGCCTAGAAACTATCTGTGTGGATTCAGTATGTTCTCCCAAAGTCTGTGTTGGTGTGTTCCCACATATTTGTTCACATCCAAAAACACATGCATGTTAGGTCAATTGGCAACTGTAGATTAAATCTATATGATTAGCCAGTTCTGTACCTGGGGTGGGCTCTGGCTACCTGTAAGCCTGAATTAGTTATGTTGGCTAGAAAATTGCTTTATAAAATACAGTGGTCCACTTCACTTTCTGCACGCATCAGGTTGTAGTTTTAATTTTAAAGAGATACATTTGTCCTGAGACATTTTAGCATGGATGTTGCTTTCGCAAATGAAACAAGAGGTTCATCCAATTGTAGTTGTTGTACTGTATATATACTTGTATACTTCCACTATACTTGTATATATGCACTCTTGCAAATGTGATCCCTACCACAGAGATCTTCATCATGAACCTCACCTCCTTGATCTGTTTATGGCGGTGTTGACTCATGGAATAAAAGACCAATCCCACTAATGATTTTTTGTTGGTGACATTGTGTTGTTTAGCACCAGAAAAGAGGAAGTGGACAGGAAGTTGGAAGAATGGAGAAGAGGTTTGGAAGATAGAGGACTGAAGATAAACGGGAAGAAGACAGAATATATGAGGTGTGATCAGAAGTTAGCCTGCAGGGAGAGCCATTGAAAAACGTGAATATATTTAAATAGGATCAGTGGTAGCCTGAGATGGAGAATTAAATGTATAGACAACTTGTGCAGTGTGAATGGAACTACTGAAAGAAGATATCAGGAGAATTGTGTGACTGAAGAGTTAAGGTGAAGGCTAAAGGTAAGGTTTTTAAGAGTAGCAATGGTGCATGGAGTTGAGACATGGGCAGTAAAGGAAATGCAGGAGAAGAAGTTAGATATGACAGAAATGAGAATGTTGGGATGTATGTGTGGAATTACAAAAAAGAATATAATAAGAAATAAGACAACCAGAGGCACGTCAGAAGTAGGAGAGATATCTAAGAAAGTAAAGGAAAGTAGGCTGAAGTGGTGTGGACATGTGATGAGGAGATACAATCAATATGTGGGCAAAAGAGTGATGGGAATTTGAGATACAGGGGAAGAGAAGGTGAGAGAGGCCAAGTGCAGGTGGATGGATGAAGTTCAAGAAGATCTGAAGGAAAAGTGTCTGACTGGGGAGGAGGTGCAAGACAAAGCTGTTTGGAGAAGTTTGATCAGGCACAACAACCTCACATAGGAATAGAAAAAGATGAAGAGAAAGAATAAAAATATAACCAAAAGTGTTCAGAAGGCAAAATCTTTAGTGCACACATGTGAATCTGAAGAATCTGCCAGGGAAAATCCAAGGTAAGGACTCGCAAACCAGCACCTGGGGTAACATGATCGCTAATAGCCTCTTTTCTTTTAGCTCACTGAAGACACTTCAGGGCCACCCCTTGTGGTTCCACCTCTTCCACCCTGTAGGCTATTTTGAAAAACAGAAGCTTTGGAAGTCGGTGTTCATTCAAGAAGTGAATTCAAAAGTCCACAGAGCTCTAAGGGATCCATAATGGAAAGCACAGAAGGAGAGGCAGCATCAGACACGAAACACCCAGAATTCCTTTATGTTGTTTATACTTTTCTTTTCATACGCTTTGCCGTGTTAAATGGAGTACCGGCTGTTCCCCAACTCTTCATCATTCCACTCTTGTTTTCTCATTATCCCTCCAATTTTTTCAAAAGTTGTAGTCTCTTCTACTTTGGGTCAGATTTTCATTAGCTTGCTTTTCGCTAGACGAATGGACTTGTCGTATTTGCATACAGTGTTTCAGCTGACTTGGGTGCCTTTGAACGTTGTGATGATCCATCAGCTGTCTTGACACCCAGACAGCTTTTCTTCTCTTTAAACGTGCATTTATCTGCACTCTAAAGGCGGCTTTGAGAACGAGTCTGTACCTGCTGCTGAATGAAAGGACGGACAGCTGTGCCGTTATTAATCCTTGTGACTCCTGGAATGTCAGGAGTGAAGTCATCAGGCAATCTGAGAGAATTTACGACTAGCAGAACTTGAAACAATGCACATTGTTGGACGGGGGACTAAATTATGAGCTGTGCTGATGCAGTCATCTCATGCTCTGCATGTGTGGCAGGGCCCAAATGAGACACCCTGATGGTCAGATTAGTCCCTTGAGCCAGGTAAAGTTGCCTCAGGCCCAGCTGACTTGACTGTTATTCTCTGCACTGTGTGCGGACCTGAATTCACATCCCAAGAGCTTAATGGGGATGCACTGTGAATTGAACTCGGTTACAGCTGTGCAAATAAAAAAGTGTGTGTGTGTGTGTGTGTGTGTGTGTGTGTGTGTGTGTGGTGTGTCAAGCTGCTGAACAGACACCGACAGGCTCGAGACTGAGTATGTCTGACAGTTGGGACCCTGCAGCGCACTCCCTCCACCCGGTGACAGAGAAAGGTTTTTATAAACATATGCATGTTTTTTTAAAGCTTACTCTGTCAATGTAAAGCTGCCTAGGGCAGTTTAAACACATGTTGTCAGATATCTGGCTCTTGTCTCCATCGAGGGGGCTGCGAATGAATGCCTGGAGACGAGTCGAACTCAGGTGCACTTTAACAACTTGATGGCCAGCAACCCACGGCCACAGGCAGAGTTCAGAAATGGTCCTCTGCAGCTGCCGATGACGATCTTGTGTTTGGGAAAATTGGTCAAAGGGGGAGAGAGGGGGAGGGCTGCTAAAACACACTTCATAGCTCGAGCCAGGAAACATTACATAGGGACACCAGGGACGTGTCTGCATGCAAGTGTTAGACGTCCACTTCTGGGAACGAGTCAGCGCCTGGGTCTTAATGCCTCTGCTTACTTCCACTGTTGTTTTAACAAAAATAAATCACAGGGTTTTCCACTTCCAAATTTAAACGAATACTACATCTAGCAATGACGCTCTTTACTTACCTCATGTAGTTTGTAGTGATAGCTAAGAAACATCTTTAATCTCATGTTTTAATGCAAACTGGAGATAACCTTGGATGGGATTTGAATTCTATTTTGTTGCTTTCCTTTATAACTTTCTGATATATGTATACGTTTTTGCTCTATTCATTTGTTATTTTCATAGTTTTATTAAGTGATTTGTTGTATAAGCTCTGTAAAGGATGGCTGAGACCCTTGCCTGGCTGGGACACCCTTAACATGGAAGGACAGGGGGGAGACAGCATACACGGAGCATTATCTTCTCCAGTACACTAGGTGGCAGCTCTCCTGGGTTGCAACAGTGCCCTGGATTCACACAGAGCATCATGGGAAGTGGAGTTCTGTGATTCATCCCTGTTGGGTTCCATGGGTGCCGCCAGTGGGGTGCAGTTGGGACTAGCAAGCCCTACATTTTGTGTCTCCCGCCTTACCCGGAAATGCTCATGGGCCAAGCCTGTGGTACACTGGAACAGTGTCATCCACTGAACAGTGTCATCTCCAGGCAGATGAGTAGCTTCAGTGACAGACTTTTGTCACCGTCCTGCTCTACTGACAGACTGAAGAGATCGTTCCTCCCCGACACTATGCGACTCTTCAATTCCACCTGGGGGAGTAAATGCTAACATTATTCAAAGTTATTGTCTGCTTTTACATGCATTTGTATTACTCTTTAATTTAATATTGTTTTTTGTATCAGTATAGTGCTGCTCTATCTATCTATCTATCTATCTATCTATCTATCTATCTATCTATCTATCTATCTATCTATCTATCTATCTAAGTACTTCTGGGGATCACATTAAAGGAGCTGCCTACCACATTTGTGGGAGTCAGAGATGGGAGGAAGGGGATGAAGCGGAGCGAAGGAGGCAAAAAGAGAGGTTGAAAGAGAAGAAAATGGTATTGCTGTGTGCTACTCTGCTTGTAACTGTTTTTGTGGTGGGAAACACTTGTGGAGGAAGAGTTTCCCACAACAAAAAGTATTTCTTTAGGTAACTTGTTTCCAAAGATTGTTTGTGTCTGGTGTGCCCATCGGTGGCCACAGTTCAATTTGATTGTATGTAATCACAATGTGTCCAACCTATGCTATATAACAGCATGCATCACCCAAAACATCCGATGAAAAAATCTTCCATTACTCATGTCACATAGTCCACATGTCAAGTCATTCATCATATGTTCACAGTGTGCAAAATGCAGGCATTTTTGCTAAAATAATGGCAAACAGATACATCTGGAAAATGTAAGTAGTTCACAAACAGGATTTGAAGACCTTCCTTCCTCCTTATTCATTGGTCAAGAGTCCTGTTTTCAATTTAAAAGCACAAACTCATGAGAAGGGGCTTCCTGTTTGAGGACTACTTTCAATTTCTTGAGGTATCTCTATATCAGTATTTCAGCAAAACATTCATGCTGTAACCACAAAGGGGTGCCACTGAAACCCAACTATAGACACAATGTCACCCAACACAGTTCTCAGTTCAAATAAAGTTTTTTTTATTTGTCACCAACTTTTCCAAGTGAATGCAGCCAAAAAAATACACAGTCACATTCACAATCACAGTGCTCTTCTATTCCTGCCACCCTTGTGGAGAGTGTTGCCCACTGCCTCCTGACTCTGGCTCAATTAAGGTAGACGAGCATCTCCTTTTATCTCAGGCCGGGGGTACTTCTGGCATCAAAGCATTGCCTGACCAAAGCACTTTCAGGCCAGATAGAAGCCCAAAAAAGTAGGGAATCCCTGCAGCACCTTCTAGTGGCAGAGACAACATGGATGCCCTGCAGGACCACATCTCCCAGCAATCCCTGCGGGTGTCCATATGGCTAGCGTTGCCCAGGGATGCTGCCATCTGGTATGTCAGGAGAGTAAATAGTCCATTTAAGTTGCCGCCACTTGTCCCTTAATTATATTGGCTACCCAGCTAGGTAAGGATCCTTAATCATACCCTTCTGGGATGCCAATATATCTGCTACAACAGTGGTTCTCAAACTGTGGGGTGGGCCCCCCTAGGGGGGTGTGAAGTAACAAAAAGGGGGGTACGAAGATGTGATAAAAAGAAATCAAGAATCGAAAATATGAAAAATACATCTGTTGAAACCAAAACAAATTAACTTAAACTACATTCTGATACTAGAAAAATAAATATAGAGTTAGATAAATGTCGATAAAAGTTAAGAAGGTATAATAAAATATGCATCTATGATATATTATTAATTAAAAAAGAACAAATTGGTATTAGTGGGCTCCTTCCAAAAAAACGTTAGGGGGGCGCAGAATAATGTAGCAAGAATCTTAACTAGACAGACAATCTGAATTCATCACACCAGTCTTAATGTCATTACATCGGTTACCTGTGTCCTTTAGACTTTAAAATACTACTAATGGTGTATAAATAATCCTGCTCCTTCCTATATCTTGGAGTGCCTGTCCCCCTAAAATCCAAGTCAAAACCTTAGATTTTCTAATAGCTGACTGCTTATAATTCCAAGAGCCAAGCTTAAAGAGCTGGAGAGGTAGCCTTTTGCTATTATGCACCAAAAATCTGAAATATGTTACAAACTGAAATATGACCGGCAGTATTATGGATCAAAGAAATCCTAAAACCCTAATTTTTAAAATTTTGCCTTTTCATAGCTTCAATTTATCTGTATTCTTAATACCCTAGATATACAAAGAAATATAATTCCTTTCAGTGAATGTGAAATATTGTTATTAATCTTTACTGTTCTCTGTTTTCTTTTCCAGGTTCCTCCATGGTGGCATTCTGTGCCACCACCACCTGATCAAAGTCCTGTGCAGCCACCTGTGATGTCTGAATGAATGTGGATACCCACTTTGTCACGAGACACTGGGAACCCCTAAGATGAAGCCTAAAAAAGAGCTAATAAAGAATGACTTAAGAACATTTGTGTTAGGCAGAATGGCCAGTGGGGGCTGAGTGGTCTTTTGGCCAGGATCCCCTGCAGATTTTAGTTTTTTTTTCAGCTTATCTGGAGTCTTTTTTTTTTCTTTTCCAGTCCACCCTGGCAGTCTGACTCTCATTTAGGAACTTAAAAACAACAAAAGAAAATTCTATATTTTAAAGATTCTACTTCTCTTAATTATATATCTTTCTTATGTTAGTGTATGTTATTTCTTGATCTTTTATGTACCCATTATTCATTATTGTTCTTTTCTAAATTTATTTTGTTTTTCTTTGCATGTAAACTACCTTGTTGACATGTTGTAAAGTACTTGAAGCTTCAACCATTGTATGAAAATGTGGTATAAAAGTAAATATTACAGTTATTTTTATTTATTGTTTGCCACATTTCACAGTGTATGTATTTATTTTTGATTGATTTATTTATTTCAGTTTGTCTGAAATATTTCTCCTGATGATATTCCTGAATTAAAGCAGCCACTTTGTGCAGTAATTCTGGACAATGTTTTCTTACACTCATATATGCCACAGATGCTCAGTCACTTTGAGCATACGCCTCACCGATGATTTACCAATCATAACTCTTGTTAAAACCCAGTCTCTCATTTTTGCACCCTAGGCCAAGCTTATTAGTGTGCCAATGGACTGTTTTGGTAGCTAATCCCCCTCCCACACCCCATTACGGTCTGCACCCTAGGCGAATGCCTAATTTGCCTTAACAATAACAACATTTATTTCTATAGCACATTTTCATACAAATGATGTAGCTCAAAGTGCTTTACAGGATAAAGAAAGAAAAAAAGACAAAATATATAAGAATTAAAATTAGGGAACACTAATTAACATAGAGTAAAAGTAAGGTCTGATGGCCAGGGAGGACAGAAAAAAACTCCAGACGACTGGAGAAAAAACTAAAATCTGCAGGGGTTCCAGGCCACGAGACCACCCAGCCCCCTCTAGGCATTGTACGTACCTAACATAAATAACCTCACAATCAGTTTAGGCTTCACGTGGAAGAACTTGATGATGACGGTCATGTGGACTTCTGACCTTTAATCCGTCAATGTAGGAACATCACGGTGCTTTGATCAGGTGGAGGTGGCGTAGGTCGCCACCACAGAAAACTGGAAAAAGAACAGAAGAGAAAGTAGGGGTTAGTACGGATTACAGAGCCACCATGAATGATATCAATAATTAAATAAATATACAGAGCATCAGGATTAAACTAAGATGAAGCTATGAGAAAGCCTTGCTAAAGTAATGAGTTTTTAGCAGTTAGTGCTCCACCGTATTAGCCTGGTGAATTTCTATTGGTCTGTTATTCCAGATTTTAGGTTCATAACAGCAGAAGGCCGTCTCACCCCTTCTTTTAAGTTTAGCTCTTGGAATTCTAAGCAGACACTCATTTGAAGATCTAAGGTTACGATTTGGAGTATAAGGTGTCAGACATTCTGAGATACAGGATGGAGCAGATTATTTAAGGCTTTGTAAACCATAAGCAGTATTTTAAAGTCAATTCTAAATGACACAGGTAACCAGTGTAGTGACGCTAAGACTGGGGTGATGTGCTCAGATTTTCTTTTCCTAGTTAAGATTCTGGCAGCTGCATTCTGCACTCATTGCAATCGATTGATGTCTTTTTTTGGGTGGTCCTGAGAGGAGTGCGGGCGGTACAGTGGCACAGTGGTAGCGCTGCTGCCTCGCAGTTAGGAGATCCGGGTTCACTTCCCGGGTCCTCCCTGCATGGAGTTTGCATGTTCTCCCCGTGTCTGTGTGGGTTTCCTGCAGGCGCTCCGGTTTCCTGCCACAATCCAAAGACATGCAGGTTAGGGGGATTGGCGATTCTAAATTGGCCCTAGTGTGTGTGCCCTGCCCAGGATTGGTTCCTCCCTTGTGCCCTGTGTTGGCTGGGATTTGCTCCAGCAGACCCCCCCGTGACTCTGTGTTCGGATTCAGCGGGTTAGAAAATGGATGGATGGAGAGGAGTGCGTTACAGTAATCTAGTCGACTGAAAACAAAAACACTCAACATCTTGCAGTGTTATAAGCGGTCTAACTTTTGCTATATTTCTTAAGTGAAAAATTGCTGTCCTAGTAATCTGATTAATATGTGATTTAAAATTCAGGTCAGAGTCAATAGTTACCCCTAAATTCTTTACCTTCGTCTTGACTTTAAATCCTAATGCATCAAGTTATTTCTAATACCCTCATTATATCCAGTTTTACTAATCTCTAAAATTTAAGTTTTCTCTTTATTTAGTTTGAGAAAATTACTACTCATCCATTCAGAAACACGAGTAAGACATTGTGTCAGTGAATCAAGAGAGTCGGGGTAGTCAGGTGCTACTGATAAGTACAGTTGTGTGTCATCAGCATAGCGGTGGTAGTTCATGTTATGCCCTGAGATAATCTGACCTAACGGAAGCACGTAAATCGAAAAGAGCAGCGGACCCAGAATAGAGCCTTGTGGAACACCATATAGAACATCATGTGTCTTTGAGTTATAATTACCACAACACACAAAGAATTTTCTACTTGCCAGGTAGGATTCAAACCAATTTAAGACACTGCCAGAGAAGCTCACCCATTGACTAAGGCGATTTCTAAGAATGTTGTGATCAATGGTATCAAATGCGGCACTCAGATCTAAGAGGATGAGAACAGATAAACGGCCTCTGTCTGCATTTACCACAAGTCACTTACTACTTTAACGAGTGCAGTTTCTGTACTGTGATTTGTTCTGAAACCCAACTGAAACTTATCAAGAATAGCAGGTTGGTATCCTAATGGTGGTGGAAGTGGCCCTGGGCGTATGAAAACACATGGAAAACCAATTAAGATATTAGGAAAGCTGAAAGGCAGAGAGGAATAATGCAGATAAGGCAAAAGATGACCCAAAGAGACTCTTTCAGTATTTTAGTAGTAAAAGAACAGTCAAAGAGAAGGTGAAGTGCATCAGGAATAGATAAGGAGAATTAAAGAATACTGACAGTGAAACAGCAGAAACTCTAAACTTACATTTTTCTGAGGTCTTCACATGTGAGGAAGTGGATAACCTCCAGGTGGTAACAGGGACTACTAAGGAGGTTCTGATTGATTTAGAAGTTGTAAAGGGAGAAGTGCTGCTCAGATTAAATAGGCTGAAATAAAAAAAAAATCACCACGACCAGATAATATTTAATCTCAAGTTCTTAAGTAGGTTCACGAGTACATATATAAACTCTTGGTTCATATTTTTAGGAAGTCACTGGACACTGGGAAAATTCCGAAGGACTGGAAAAAGGATAATATTATCTCACTGTATAAAAAGGGGGACTGGGCAAATCCAAACAACTATATAGCAATAAGCTTAATGTGAATGACAGTTAAATTAATGGAAGGAATTATTAAGAAGAAGATTGAGCAGCTTATGGCAAGAACAGGAGTTATTCTGAACAGTCAGCATGGGTTCAGAAGAGGGAGGTTGTGTTTTACTAACGTGCTGGAATTCTATGAGGAGGCAACAAAAGGAGACGATCGAAGTGGAGCACATGGTATTATTTATCTTGACTTTCAGAAAGCATTTGATAAGGTGCCACATGAGATGTCGGGCATCAAACTTAAAGAAGTTGAAGTTCAGGGTGATGTGTGTAGTTGGGTGCAGAATTGAGTAAAACAGAAGAAGCAGAGGGTGATGGTGCGAGGAACCTTATCAGATGTGGCTTATATTGAGAGTGGTGTTCCTCAGGGGTCAGTGCTAGGGCCACAGCTATTTTTAATAAATATAAATGATTAGGATAGGAATATAAGTAACAGACTGGTTATGTTTGCAGATGATACCAAGCTATGTGGATTGGCAGATAATCTTGAATCTGTTGAATCATTGCAGAAGGACTTGGATAGCATACAGGCTTGTGCATATTTGTGGCAGGTGAAATTTATTGTCAATAAATGTAAAGAATTACAGATAGGAAGTAAAAATGTTTGGTTTGAATACACAATGGGAGATCTGAAAATTGAAGGCACACCTGATGAGAAGGATTTAGCAGTCTTAGTGGACTGAACGCTTTCAACTGCCAGATAGAGTTCAGGCTAACAGAATATCAGGTTATATATCGCCCCCTTGTGTACAGTACAAGTCACAGGAGGTTATGCTTAAGCTTTATAACATACTGGTTAGACATCATCTGGAGTATAGCATACAGGTTTGGTCTTCAAAGTACAAAAAGGACAAAATAGACAGGGCAGTCTTAACAGCATCATAGGACCTCGGGCTTAGTAGAGCACTGGGGCCCCAGTTTTGATAGCAAAACAGAAACATACATAGGCATCAGAAGAAATGTGGGCCCCTATCCTCACTGCCCAGCGTGCCCATGCGTTAAAATGGCTGTGATAGCAGAGCTGGAAAAATTCCAGAGAAAAGCATCTAGGATGATTCCAGGGCTACAGGGGATGAATTATGAGGAAAGATTAAAAGAGCTGAGCCTTTTCAGTTTAAGCAAAAGAAGAATATAAGGTGACATGATTGAAGTGTTTAAAATTATGAAGGGGATTAGTCCAGTGGATCGAGACTGTTATTTTAAAATGAGTTCATCAAGAACATGAGGACATAGATGGAAATTTGTTAAGGGTAAATTTCACACAAACATTAGGAAGTTTTTCTTCACATGAAGCATGGACATATGGAATAAACTACCAAGTAGTGTTGTGGATAGTAGGACTTGAGGGACCTTCAAAACTAGACTTGATGTTATTTTGGAGGATCTAAATGGATAGGACTGGTGGGCTATGATAGGCAGAATGGCCTGTTCTCATCTGGATTGTTCTAATGTTGTAGTAATTGCTTATCGCAAGTACAGTAAATGGTGCGACACTAAAAGCACAGATTGTTTTTATTCAGATATAAGGAAACCCATTAGTAAGCAGCAACATCATTTTATATTATGAATTTTATTATTACACATATACACATATGGGAACTAAGGTATACTTTGCTGCATCTATTGCTTGATCGATGAATGTCAGTTGCTTTGTGCAAGTAGCAGCTCCCATTTAATAATATATTTTTAAAAGATTTTGAGATATCTTTAAATTTTTTCAGGATATCTCTAAATTATAATTTGAATTGCCATACAACTCCTTGTGCTGTGACCTGAACTAGGCTAAACTGAAAAAGACCCCCCTACTCCGCCCCCAACGCCTCATGTTGCTACGGGAACGTGATCAGCGGGCTCAAAAGGCACAGCGGTACTAGTGACCACGGTGAACCGCGGAATGATCAGCGCAATGAAGTCTCCGCGCGTCAAGATCTTGTGCCGCTGACAGGAGCGGAGGGCCAACGTGCCGCTCCAATCGGCTCTCGAGGACCCAGTGAGGCGGAGGGATAGCCAGCCAAGCTCGGGGAGTCAATTTAAGCGCATTTGAAACCGACGATCTGGCGAAGTTCTTAAAAAACTTGGAAAGGACTGCTGTGACTTTTTGCCAAATCGCTGCTTCTCGCAGAGCCATAAGGGAAGCAGGGGAGCTGAACTGCCGCCGCATTCTTTCTTTTGTTCGGCAAGTTTTCAAGGAAATTCACACAGGGGGGTAACAGCGTCTTAAGTGAGGGTGAGAGCACCAAGAGCACTTGGATTTTTCTCATTGATGTTTCTGAAACCTCAGTCCTTAGACACACAAGCAAATCTTTTCATTACTGTGGAATACCGATTTGAAAACTTTATTTGGTGAGCTTAGCTTAACCAAACAGCAGAACTTTCTTTATTCTAAGGCTTTTTTTTAATTTAGAAAGAATTTGTACCACTTGTTTTCCAGCCACATGCATTTGTTTTACAAGACGTGTGAATATGAGCGTAACCTTTAAGCCATAACTTTTTTTTAATGTGCAGGACTGAACATTTTGGAGTAATGATTTTATTTTAAAGTAACTTTTTGTTTTCTCGATCCATGGCGCTTTCTTCGCTTACCGGACTTTCACTAGTCAGTCTACTGAGCTTTGGCTATTTGTCCTGGGATTGGGTGAAGTCAGGTGTCCTGGAGAACGAACCTTCCATTTATCCCCAGAAAACCTTCCAGCTGAGGACTAAGTCGCCTCCGCATATCATTTTTATTCTTACCGACGATCAGGGCTTTCACGATGTCGGATATCATGGCTCTGACATTGAAACCCCAACTTTGGACAAGCTGGCGTCCGAAGGGGTGAAACTGGAGAACTACTACGTGCAGCCCATCTGCACCCCCTCGCGCAGTCAGCTCATCACCGGCAGGTAATCCCCTTCCTTTTTACTAGTTTGTAGTGTTTTTTATCTTCTTATTAATCAAACATCCGCTTTTGTTGATGGGTAGATTAAAAAAAAAAAAAAAAAAGAGCTCGAAAGTCCAGTTTTGTAAAAGTAATGTTCACCGTCATCGCATTTTCACCGATTACACGCATAAACTTATTTATATCGTTCAAACGATCGTTGTGATATGGTTCTATATTAATGTGTTCGCTTTTTAAATAGTGGGATTATGTTGTTTAGAAGGCGGCACACTGGGCAGCCTTGCAACAAAGAGACTGCCGTTCCCACTGGTTTTGGGTGCTCCCTGTTTGGAGTTTGCATGTTCTCCCTGTGTCCACATGGGTTACCTTCCAAAGTCCAAAGACATGCAGGTTGAGTGCACTGACACTAGTGAGCGAGTGTGTGTGTGTTTATCATGAAAACGACTGGCGTCCTGTCCAGGGTTTGGTCCTGCCTTGCTCCTGATGCTTCCTGGGATAGGCTCCAGCTTATCTGCAGCCCAGCTCAGTATCAAGTGGATTTCATAAAAGGATTGTTGGTGTTTTGTTTTAGTGTAGCAGCCAAACCGTTTACAATTACTATCTGTGTCATGTTTGCATGTTCTCCCTGTGTGTGTGTGTGTGGTTTTTTTATTTCCTACCAGAATACTCCTTTTCTTCTTGCATTTCAAAAACATTTAAATAAGTTCAAGTGGTGGATTAACTTTGGCCTGCCTTGGGTGGCCTAGTGTGTCCTCAGATGGACCCATGTGCTGTCCAGGATGGGTTCCTGCCTTGATTCGGTACATGCTACAAAGAAAGCGTCCTGCTTACTTCATTAAGGCTTCACTATGATGGTTCCTGCATTGCACCCAAAGCTGCAGGGATAGGCTGTGAACCTTGCAATCCTATAATAGGACAAAGTTGGCTTGAAAATAGACAAGTGTCTGGAAATGTTACCTGTTCTCCCTATGTGTGTGGTTTTTTTTTAAAATTTTTTTTTATGCAGGAATACTCATTACTTATTTCTTCCAACATTTCAAAGACGTTTATATAAATTAAAGTGGTGAATCGACCTTGTCCTGCTGTGTACCCCAATGCATCATCAGATGGACCCGTGACCTGTCCTGTCCTGTAGGTTCCTGTCTTGAATTGGTGTTTCTGAGAAAGCCTGCTACTTACTTCACTAAGGCAATTATGTCTTATGATGCTTCCTGCCTTCTTCCTGATGCTGCAGGGATAGGCTCCGATCCTTGTAATTCTAAAAAAAATGGATGGATGTCTAGAAATTTGTAAAAGATCAAGGTTTGGTACCATTTATTGCTCTTAGAGGAAAATTGACATTCTATTAATATTCTCACCTTGCAATGGATGGTTCCTGCATTGCACCCAGTGCTTCCTGGGTTAGGCTGCAGCTTCCTTGTGGTTCTGCTCATGAATAGCTGGTTTGAAGATGGAAAGTGTTCTGTATTAGTGTAGCTGCCACACCGTTTACAATTACTATCTGCGTTATGTTTGAATGTCCTCCCCATGTTGAAATGGTGCTGCTGGGAAAGTCTGCTACTTTGGGCTAAGGCAAAAGTGTCCAATGATGGTTCCTGCCTTCCACCTGATGCCTCAGGGATGGGTTCTGATCCTTGTAATCGCATAATTGGATAAACCTGGTTTGAAAATGGATGGATGTCAGGAAATATTTAAAAGATAAATATTTGATTATAATTTATTAGTCATAGAGGAAAATTGATATTATTTCCAAACAAGGCTTAATACAATTCAGGGTATGGGGCAAGAAGCTTAATATTATTATTATTATTATTATTATTATTATTCTTTTAGCAGCAAATCCCTAATCACTTTGGAATTTGTGTGTTCTTCCTTAGGGGGGACAGCTTAAGGTTACATTGCACTCCAGTAGAGATATTCAAAACAGAGTCGATCTTTTAGATCTATGCAATCATATTCCATCCATCCATCCATTTCCTATCCCGCTGAATCTGAACACAGGGCAGGAACCAATCCCGGGCAGGGTGCCAACCCACCACAGGGCACACAGACCCACACCCACCACACACTAGGGCCAATTTAGAATCGCCAATCCACCTAACCTGCATGTCTTTGGAAGGAAACCGGAGTGCCCGGAGGAAACCCACGCAGACACGGGGAGAACGGGCAAACTCCACGCAGGGAGAACTCGGGAAGTGAACCCGGGTCTCCTAACTGCGAGGCAGCAGCACTACCACTGCGCCACCATGCTGCCCGCAATCATATTTATAACTGAAATTTACAAAGGAGAGATTGGGTTTGGTTTGGTGTAGATTCCCTTTGGAGACCGACATGCTTGAAGGGTCCCCCTTGTAAATTAGCGGCCTCACAATCATATATACTGTATGTATATTGTGTGCTCTCCCTGGTCAGGGGACATTGGTTTCTTTTCCACCCTCCAAACATGTGCCAGCTAATTGGTGTCTAAATCTGTGTGATTGGGTGAGTGTGCCCGGTCATAAAGTGGCATCCTGTATCTACCTGTGATTCTACAGCAGAGAAGCAACATGGAAAATGACTACAGTCCCTCTGAAAAGTATTCACCCCCTTAGAAGTTCCATCCTTCCATTTTCCAACCCGCTGAATCCAAACACAGGGGTCTGCTGGAGCCAATCCCAGCCAACACAGGGCACAAGGCAGGAACCAATCCTGGGCAGGGTGCCAACCCACCGCAGGACACACACAAACACACACAAACACACACACACCAAGCACACATTAAGGCCAATCCACCTAACCTGCATGTTTTTGGACTGTGGGAGGAAACCGGAGTGCCCGGAGGAAACCCACGCAGAACACGGGAGGACATGCAAACTCCACGCAGGGAGGGACCCGGGAAATTACTCCAGGTCTCCTTACTGCGAGGCAGCAGCGCTACCACTGTGCCACCGTGCCAAACCCCAAAGTTTTCACATTTTATTATTTTACAACATTGACTAACAGTGAATTCAGTTTGGCTTTCTTGACACTGATCAACAGAACAAGACTCTTTAATGTCAAAGTGAAATCGGGTCACTTCAAAGTGAACTAAATGAATTACAAATATAAAACCCAAAGTAATGGATTGTAAAAATTATTGACCAATTTTAATATGACAACACCTAAATCCTCATTGGTGTAGCCCGTTGGTTTTAGATGTCACATAATTAGTTCAATGGAGATCACCTGTCTGGGATATCAGTTGGTTGCAGCTTAAATGGCAAGTACAGTATTCACTGCCTTCAACTTAGCATTTAGTGGATGGCAGCCGTGAGTCCGAATGCTCAGAAATCTTTCTCTATCGGCTTTGCACTCCAGATTTCTCCATTCTCCTTTGCTAAACCGGTCAAGCTCTGTTGGGGCGCATGAGGATTGTGAGTGAACGGCGTTTTTCAAATCGAACCATAAATTCTCATTTAGACTCTGACTCGGCCACTCCAGGACTGTCACATTGTTGTTCTGAATCCATTCGTTTGTAGCTTTGCCTTTCTGTTTGAGGTCTTTGTGTTGCTGGGAAGCAAATCCCCTCCCAAGATGCAGGTTTCTTTCATTAGTTCTTCAGTTTTGCTGCATTCATTTTCTCCTCCACCCTCACAAGCCTTTCCTGGGCCTGCTGCAGAGGAGCATCTCCACAGCGTTATGCTTCACAGGGCATGTGGTGTGTTTTTGATAAGGTACAGTGTAACATGGCATTCAGTGTGATGGGCAAAAAGCTCACTTTTCGGACTTTAGCGCCTTCTTCCAGCTGTGTGTACCTTCTGGGCAAACTCTACAACAACATTTATTTCTATAGCACATTTTCATACAAATAATGTTGCTGAAAGTGTTTTACATGATGAAGAAAAGAGAAATAAAAGACAAAGTAAGAATTAAAATCAGAGAACACTAACATAGAATAAGAGTAAGGTCCGATGGCCAGGGAGGACAGAAAAAAACAAAAAAAAAACTCCAGATGGCTGGAGAAAAAAGCTGCCGCTGTGCTTCGAACATTTAAAAGCCTGTACAGCAGCTGTCCTACTCTTTGTCTTTTATTTCCTTCCCCGGGTGTAGTTAAATCAATTGGAACAAAGTCTCATCTCGCGGAGTGTGAGTTCTTGATATTTTTTAGTTTATAATTAAAAAATGGAACAAGAATCTGAAAATCTAACAACAGCACATTAAAGTTCGATAAATTCTGAAAAGAATGAAACCAAATCTATATAGTGCGTGACAAAAAAGGTCACATAAAAAGACGCATAATATTGTTGCACTGTTATATAAAAAATAAAAACAACAACATTTTATTTATATAGCACATTTTCATACAAATAATGTAGCTCAAAGTGCTTTACATGATGAAGAAAAGAGAACTAAAAGACAAAGTAAGAATTAGAGTAAGATGACACTAATCAACATAGAAATAAGAGTAAGGTCCGATGGCCAGGGAGGACAGGAAAAACAAAACAACTCCAGACGGCTGGAGAGAAAAAATATAAAATCTGCAGGGGTTCAAAGGTCACAAGACCACCCAGCCCCCTCTAGGCATTCTACCTAACATAAATGAAACAGTCCTCTTTGTATTCAGGGTTCTCATGGAAGGACTTGATGATGATGGTCATGTCGACTTCTGGCTTTTAATCCATCAATGTAGGAACATCATGGTGCTTTGATTAGGTGGTAGAGGTGCAGATGGCCACCATAGAAAATGGGGAAAAGAAACAGAAGAGAGAGTAGGGGTCAGTACGGATTTTAAAGCCATCATGAATAGTTATATAATATAATATAATGGTGACGCAGTGGGTAGCGCTGCTGCCTCGCAGTTGGGGACCCGGGTTCGCTTCCGGGTCCTCCCTGCATTGAGTTGGCATGTTCTCCCTGTGTCTGTGTGGATTTCCTCCAGGTTCTCCGGTTTTCTCCCACAGTCCGAAGACATGCAGGTTAGGTGCATTGGTGATTTTAAATTGTCTCTTGTGTGTGCTTGGTGTGTGTGTGCGCGCGCACTGCGGTGGGCTGGCGCCCTGCCCGTGGTTTGTTTCCTGCTTTGTGCCCTGTGTTGGCTGTGATTGGCTTCAGCAGACCCCCATGACCCTGTAGTTAGGATATAGCTGGTTGGATAATGGATGGATGGATAGATATAATATAACGTTTACGCATGGAAGTGTGTGTGTGTGTTTGTCTGCCCGGCCCGGAAGTGCGAGGCTACAGTATGAAGCTCAAAGAAATCGACTCTGTTGCCAAAGTGAAACCGCTGAGTAAAGAGAAACTCGCTTAGCCGCTAATGCACAACTAGGGTTGTGGAGTCAGTAGATAAATCCTTCGACTCTGACTCCTTAGTTTTTGGTACTTCTGACTCGGACTCCAACTCCGATTCTGACTTTTCTGTATTTAATATGCTAATGTATTTTCCATGTTGATTGAAGGAAGGCAACATGCACGTCATTTAACCACAGAACTACTGGCTAGGAAGCTGACTCTCTACCGTGTTGGCCAGTTTAAACAAAAGACAAGAACCCCTGAACACACATCAGGCCATAGCACACACCTACACCTACATCATTACACTTATTTAAACTCAAATCAATTTGTTAAACACATTATATCTGAAATAAAATGAACACTTTTTGTAATGTTCCATAATCCAGATTACAATATGTGAATGTCAGGTTGTATAATAGGTCAGTTGACCTTCACCCTAGTAGTAACACAACTATGCACTGGGCTTTATCCATACATCAGAGAAGTACTTCATTATGACCATTGTTTGTGAAATGGGATATTTGAACTTGCTGTATTTTTTTTTTCGTTACAATTTAAATTTATTAGGAGTCAAAGTCAGTACATTTTTTCCAACTCCGACTCCTGGTACCCAAAATTGTCTCCAACTCTGACTACTCGACTCTGACTCCACAGCGCTGTGCACAACCGATACGATTGATTGAAGTGCCATAAACAATGGTTTCTAGGAGCCCTGGCTTGCACAGCTAGTATATGTGTATAATATAGACACAAGGGTGAGTCAAAAATTATCTGCACTCCAGTTATATTAAAACTTCAGTTGGCTGCATTGTCTTATCAGCGCTTTTCGCCACGAGGTCCCTGTTTCCCCAGTCACTGCTGTGCAAGCGTGAACGTGTTACGTCACATCGTTTGTAACTGCGGTGCTAGAAACAATGGATGCTCCACTTGTGATTTGCATGTAAGAAGAGCAGCGTACAGTGATTAGTTTTTTTCTAGTCTGAGGGTGTGACTGGTGCTGATATTTATCAAAGACTTTGTACAGTATGGAGAAAGAAGTGTGAATGAATAGATAGAGGAGTTCAAGGAAGGTGTTACAAGTGTCAGCCATGAAGAAGGACCTGGACGCCCGTCCACATCCACGAATGATGACAACATTGAGCGTGCACGCAAAATATTTCTGTTGAATAGACGAGTAACGGTAGGTGATGTGGCCAATCATTTCAGCCATGGCTCTGCCTATGCAATAATCTAACAACATACTTGGGTTTCAAAAGAAGCCCTATGAGGACAAAAATTCACGTCAAATGAAGTCAGCGGTGCATTTGTGGCTCACAGCTCAGCCTAAAACATTTATTAAATGAAGGAATACGAAAGCTTGTTGACAGATGGACAAAGTGTATTGAAAAGCAGGAAGATTATGTCAAAAAATGATATATTTGTCTTTTCTGAAAGTTGATTAAAATAAATTCTACAGCCGGAGTGCAGATAATTTTTGACTCTCCCTTGTGTATATAAAAATACATGACACTTCAGTCAAAAACAGTCTGGGCTGTGCTCCTTTGTAATGATCCATCATCATTTGGCTCACGTCCTCATTTAGTCCTCATTCGGCTCAGGTTGGACAGTTGGGAGACAAAGTCAGAGAGGTGAGATTGCATTGGTTTGGACCTGTGCAGAGAAGAGATACTGGGTATATTGGGATAAGGGTGCTACGGTTAGAGCTGCCAGGCAAGAGGAGAAGAGGAAGGCCTAAGAGAAGGTTTATGGATGTGGTGAGAGAGGACATGCAGGTGATGGGTGTTAAAGAACAAGAGGTGGAGCACAGGAAGATATGGAAAAAGGTGGTCCACTGTGGCAAACCCTAATGGGAGCAGCCGAAAGAAGAAGTAGTAGATGTTTCTCCCGATTTCTTCCATTATGTCAGCTATGTATACTATCCAAAACATGTGTAGTTTAAGTTGATAAGCAAAACAAAATTGGCTCAATGCACTGGCGGTGGCTGTGTGTATCTTGTCCAAGTTTGGTTGCTTCCTTTCCGCTGCCTTTGATTTCCTACAGTACTCAAATGGAAAATGAGGTTATGAACATGAACAGAAGGATGGATCGTGTGGCTCCATAGTCAGTGAGGTATTAGGCTGCAAGTCTCATAACCTTCCAACATCCTGCTCTCCAGCTGTAAACACAGAAACAACAACAAATAGCATCCTCTACGCAAATGGAAGTTCTTGTTCACTGTAAACACTGTCTCAAATGCAGAGCGGAGATGAGGTCCGTTATTACACGTTGAAACAATGGGAGCTTCGCGTGTCTCAGATGGTCTTTTTCAGAGTGCTTTTAGCACAATCTGTGCATTTCAGTCTTCATTATTTGAGAGATATGATGTCCTCATGCAATTGCACACTTGCTTTGGTGACACCTGTGTGATAATGCACAAAGGACATTGTGAAGGCCACATGTGATAGGATAATTGTGATAAATAAAACAAATCAGGACAACTGTGTGTGTGTGTGTGTATGTATGTGTATATATATATATATATATATATATATACATACACACACACACACATATACACATGAGGTGTGGCAGAAAAGTAATGAGACTGAAATAATAATAATAACCATCATCATCAGAGTAGAAATAATAATAATAACCATCATCATCATAATCATAACAATCCTAATAATAATAATAGTTCTTTACAATTATACGAGGTGTGGCAGAAAAGTAATGAGACTGATTTTTTATTTACCAAAGTTTTTATTTTTTTCAAACATCAATGTTATCCCCTTCAAAGTAGTTCCCTTGGACAGCTACACACCGATGGAGACGTTGTTCCCACTGTTGGTAGCAGCACTGGAAGTCTTCAACCGGTATGGTCTTCAGCATGTCCGTTACACTCTTTTGGATGTTTTCTAAAGTCCCGAAATGACGTCCTTTGAGGACATTTTCAGTTTAGGAAAAAGGAAAAAGTCACACGGACTGAGGTCAGGTGAATAAGGGGGCTGGGGAACCACAGGAATGCCTTTTGAGGTCAAAAATTCTGTTATGGAGGGCAGTTTTCGGCACCATTTTGGCACAGGCCTTTAGCATGTGCAAATGTTCAGTCAAAATTTGATGAACGGTAAATCTGTTCAAATTTAATTGTTCACTCAACATTCTTAATGTTAAACGACGGTCTGATCTCACAAAAGTGTTCACACGTTCGATGTTTTCATTGGTTTTCAAAGCTGAAGTCCTCCCTGAACTGTGTTCATCTTCAACGTGTTTTCTGCCTTCCAAAAATGATTTGTGTCAGCGAAAAACTTGAGCTCGGGATAAAGAATGTTCCCCATAGGCCTGTTTTAACTTTTCAAACGTCACACTTGCCGTTTAATGGCACAACGTTGCTCCAAATTCCGCTGTTCCATTTTGCATGACGCACAACCAAAAACACAACCGCTAATAGCAGTCACAAAAATCACGTAGTTAACGGAAGGAGTTGAAACTCGCACTGAGCTATGGGAGGGTACTGATACGTGCTCTATCAAGGACAACAGCGCAGCGTTGCCAGATCGATTGCAGTGTTGCCAGTCTCATTACTTTTCTGCCACACCTCATATATAATTGACATCCAGGCGTCAGACTGCCCAACCCCTACACAATCACAAAACCGAAGTCCTTTATCAATTAAATGAAGGTTTTATTTTAAATAACTCCAAACGTATTACTCAAAGCACAAAAACACTTTCTCTCTCCACAAAATACTCTCTCACCACCATACTGCCCTCCTCCAGTCGAGTGTTGCCTGTCTACCACCCAGCTCCGACTCGTCTGAATAAGGGAGTGTGGTCCCTTTTATTACAGACCCGGAAGTACTTCCGGTGCCAGGGCAATTGCCCGATGGAAGCATTTCCGGGTCACACGGAAGTCCATTATCAGAGTAGGGAGCTTGTTTTCCTGCAATGCTCTCTTGCAGCACTCCGTGACCCCAGCAGGGCTGCCCTGCCAGACTACATTTCCTGGCATGCCCTGCTGGCTTCCTATTGGGTGTGGATACTTTTATAGGGGCTGTCTGTCCATATCTTCCTTCCAGGTCTGCTTCCTTTCCTGGCTGGGATATCCATCCAGCCCATGTTAAATCTACTATCCATCCATCCACCCATTATCCAACCTGCTATACCATAACTACAGGGTCACGGGGGTATGCTGGAGCCAATCCCAGCCAACACAGGGTACAAGGCAGGAAACAAACCCCCTGCAGGGTGCAAACAAACGCAAACACCCACACACCAAGCACATGGGGACAATTTAGGATCGCCAATGCACTTAACCTGCATGTCTTTGGACAATGAGAGGAAAACCCATGCAGACACGGGGAGAACATGTAAACTTCACGCAGGGAGGACCTGGGAAGCAAACCTAGGTCTCCTAACTACGCTATACACTGTGCCACTGGGCATCTACTATATATACAGGTATAATATATATAATATACACACACACGGTTAATGTGAACAAACTACAGAGAATAAGGAGTGTTCAACAGGCCTATTTGTCGAATGCAAGGGTGCCAGACCTTTTTTTGCCATTACAAGTGTCATGCTAAAAGGAAGTCGGAAATATACCCTGTTTTGGTTCCATGGAGTCAAAGTAGCAAATAAAATTTCACTAGACATGAGGAGACTTGGGGGACCTTGTGCTGACGCTAGGGTTTAAAGAGGGCCCATGTCCAAAAGCGGTGGAGACATGAGCTAAACTGATGACAAGTCATGGCAGAAGACCACAGCCCAGACTGTTTTTTTGTTTCTCCTGCTGATGTGCCATGTTCAGGATTTACCTCACATAACACGATATATTTTGGGGAGCAGAGCAGCTCCAAGTGCATTTGTTCGAGCAGCCCGTATGAAACGCCTCATTCGTCCGCTGCTTGACTCCCTGGGGTGGTATGGTGATGAGGTCCCAACTGAGTTCAGCGGACTTCCCTTTGATGCGTATTTTCCAGCTTGATCCAGCCCAGTTAATAGGACGATAAATCCCACGGTACGCTTAGCAGAAAATGCAAACAAAAGCTAATACCCTGGCACAGAAGGAGGCAATTAGAAGAAGGGAACTGATACTGTGGCTACAGTGAGCGGCGTGTTCTGCCCTTTGATTACAAAAGCTCAGCTGTAGGCATTTTGGCTTTCAAAGTGCACTCTGAGGGGGGCCTTTTTTTGGCACGGTGCCCTTTGCAGCTGCCCTCAGCAGGCTTTAAAGGCCCAGTGGGATTTTTTTTTCAAACCCCCCCCCGCCCCCAATTCTGATCTCAGACTTCAAAGGCAAACTGAAGATGCTCTCAGGTGCATTGCATTCACAAGCTGGCATTTTCTGGGTACACCGCCATTGGAAATTCTTGCTTGTCTGTGTGAGCCTCCGTCAAATTCAGTTTTCAATCTAGCGCTCTTCATTGTGTAAACCAGGGGTCCTCAGTCACTGTCCTGGAGGGCTGCAGTGGCTGCAGGTTTTTGCTCCATCTCAATTGCTTAATAAGAAGCACTTATTGCTCAAGTAACACTTCTGCTTCACTTTAGTTGTCTTGCTCATTAAGATTTTGAACTCGTATTTTAGTCTTAAAGATCTGTATTCTTGGTTTTCATTACTCCTAATTAGCAATAAAATGCAAATGACAAAAGAGACCAGCACTATTGGCTTTAATTAAATACTTTAATTAAAAGTGAAGAGAAAAAAGTGAAGGACTGAGAATCACTCCTCCATTTTAGCCTTCAAATCATTTGGATGATCTCCTTGGAAAGGGGAAGATATATGGGATATGAGAATGAGGTGACATGGCAGAGTTAAAGCACTAGCAAGCCATGACATTAAATTATTGGCAAGAGTAGAACAAAAACCTTCAGCCACTGTGGCCCTACAGGACTGTGATGGAGGACCCCTGGTGTAAATGCTCAATTTGATTGTCATGCAAGTGATATCATGAGATCAGATCTGCTATTGTGCACTCAATGAAGGCCTGGTTCTGCTTCCTTCATTCTTCAATTTGCTTTTGAAATTCTTTGGTGTTTCTTGTGGTAGGTTTGGTTTGGAAAACATCTGGGGAACGTCTGGTCGATTCTGTCTATACTTGACAAATTCAATTGGTGCATAGTAGAATCCATCTTTACTGACTACATGCCATCGGTGCATGCAATCCCTTCATTCAAGGGCTGCTGAACACTACTGAGGGGAATGAAGTTGACTTGGAGTGTTATCTGCGAACAGTTTCTTTCTGTTCAGGACCCTTCATTTATTTTTTAACATTTTGTGATGTTGAAGCCTTCTGCTAAAATCATTTCAATTCATTTTTTGCCACATCAAACAGCAGCACTCAGTACCCATGTTCAGGCCCAGCCAGTACTCGGATGGGAGACCATCTAGAAAAGCTTGGGCTGCTGCTGTAAGAGGTGTTTGTAAGGCCAACAGGGGGGCGCTTAACCTGTGGTCTGTATGGGGGTCCTAATATCCCAGTGCAGTAATGTGGATACTGTGCTGTAAAAATGGTGCCGGCCTTCAGATGAGATGCAAAATTGAAAATCCTGACTCTCGAGTGGTCAAAAAAAAAATCCCCAGGCAGCGTGTATCCTGATGTCCAGGCTGAATTGCTCTCCACGTCCTGATCATTCGGGCCCCCTATTCATCCCCTGTCTCTCTCGCCATTTCACCACCGAATAGGTCGTGTGCAGTAAGAGTACTGGTGCAATAATGTCTGCCATTGCATCATCCAGGTGGATGCTACACATTAGTGGTGGTTGAAGTGTCTCCCCGCTCACTAAAGCACTTCTTTGAGAAGTGAATGTAAAGAATTATTCTTATTATTCTATTGATCATTGTTGAAAAGTTTCTACATCTTGCTTGGGATCCACCTGTGGTTTAATCAATTGATTGGACCTGATTTAGAAAAGGCGCACACCTGTTTAGAGAAAGCTTCACATTTGACAATCCAAACCATGAGGTCAAAGGAACTGCCTGCAGACCTTAGAGACACAATTATGTTGAGACACAATTCTAGGAAAGGCTAAAAAATCTTCTACAGCATTGAATACTCCCAAGATCAGAGGTTAGGAGCACATGCTGGTATTGAATGTTGCCGCACTCACCGCATATCAGACCACCTCAAGATCTTAGACTAGGACCCGAGTGCAGCCATCTGATGGGTGACACCTTAGGACCATACTAATTCAGGTGGAATGGAACAGTGTGAGGTTTTTGATGGTGACTGGCGTGCCAAGGTTTTTCCCTTCAGGTTGGAGGGCCTACATGCAGGGCTGGATGTTAACGTCATACCCAGGATGAAGTAATTGCAGGTTAAGGGCCTTCCTCAAGGGTCCAATGGAGTAGAGTCAATTCTGGTGTTTACTGGCAACCTTCAGGCTGGCCCCATAATTCTGAAATGGTAGAAGTTTGAAACAGCCACAACTCTTCTTAGAGCTGGCCACCCGGCCAAACTGGTAACAAGGTGTCGGGAGTGCTATGATAGATAGATAGATAGATAGATAGATACTTTATTAATCCCAAGGGGAAATTCACATAATCCAGCAGCAGTATACTGATACAAAGAAACAATATTAAATTAAATAGTAATAAAAATGGAAAAAAAAAAAAATTACAATAAAATTAATGTTCGCATTTACTCCCCCGGGTGGAATTGAAGAGTCCCATAGTGTGGGGGAGGAACGATCTCCTCAGTCTGTCAGTGGAGCAGGACGGTGACTGCAGTCTGTCGCTGAAGCTGCTCCTCTGACTGGAGATGATCCTGTTCAGTGGATGCAGTGGATTCTTCATGATTGACAGGAGTTTGCTTAATGCCCGTCGCTCTGCCACAGATGTTAAACTGTCCAACTTTAATCCTACAATGGAGCCTGCTTTCTTAACAAGTTTGTCCAGGCGTGAGGCGTCTTTCATTATGCTATGTGACCAGCTGTCTGCAGCAGCACAATGTAAGTAGCTTGACACTTCAGTCTCAATGGCCTCTCACTCTCCCTTAGTCTGCAGGTAGTGGATGTTTTTCATTAATTGTCTCTTGAACCTTTGGTCATTCTATGGCAGAAAAAAATTCAAGCTGGGCAACTCCTATTTAGGATACATCGTTTTAAACAGCTGCTTAAATCATGTTTTTCAACTATGTGATTGTAATTTCTCTCCATTTTTCACTGTCCTATTTCTAAGGTACACAGTGAGAAAATGCTGCTGCTAATGTAGTTTGTTTTAACACAGCAGGTTGCTGTTTGGCAGTGCGAGACAAAGACTGTTCAGAGTTTAATGTACTCTTTGCACTGAGTTGTGGGTCGTTGTTTGAGATGATAGAAGAGATTTGTCACACTGCTAGCTTTGACAGGACTGATTTACTACGAACCTAATAAAGCTTAGACCAGAGCCCCAATCCCAGAGGGGCCCCAGAAGTGCTTAAAAGTCCACATTGATAAAAAGGTTTGGTGTGTCTACTGTATGAGAAGGGGTTTTTAAAACCCCTACATGTAGTGGTTACATTTTCAAAAAAAATTGTGGTAAGCTGTCGTGGGACAACAACAACAACAACAACAACATATTTATTTATATAGCACATTTTCATACAAACAGTAGCTTAAAGTGCTTTACATGTTAAAGAATAGAAAATGAAAGCCACAATTTTATAAAACAAAATAAATCAACATTAACATCGAATAAGAGTAAGGTTCAACAACTCCATCAAAGAATTTAACCGTGGTTATGCAGGCCTTTTTTCTGGTTACGAAGGGCCCCCCGTAACTGCTCAAGAGTCAGGGCCCCAAAAATGTAAGTCTGCCACTGAGCTTTGGTAGCAATCTTTTTAGGCATAGCTTGCTTATGACTGTGCTTTTGTTCCTCATCTGACCTTTTGAAGCCGAACCATCTCCTTGCAGTAGATTGATGGGTGCAATTTTTACAGGTAATTTACGGTCCTCCTCTAGACCAGCCTCGTTGATCCAAATGTATAATTCTGGAGACAAACCATAAGTGAATTTTTGTTCAAAGTGGGTTGGAACAATTGGATGGCTCAACGAGTGTCACATTTCTAAACCAATCCAATGGCTCATGAGGGCGGCACTTAAAGTAGAGGCGGTGATTTTGAACTACAAAGACCAGAGGTGCTCTCGTTAATCTGGTCTGACAGAGGGACCGCCGGCCAACTTCTGTTTATGATGAAAGGTCTACAGTCAAAAAGTCTCTTTAAAAACCCAATTAGACATAACCCGACGCAAGTGAAAAACCTTTCTGTAGCATCAGATTATACATTGGCATTCGAAGACATCAATGGATGACTGGTAAACATGAACAATGTGTTGTCGCCGATGCTGTGTGTGTTCTCTGTTGTTTACCATCACGACAATAGTAAGCATTGATATAAGCTTGAAAGAATAGGCAGCTATATTGATGAAAATATGAACTGCATAATATGTATTTGTAGGAAACGATGTGTCACACTCCATCCAAAGGACTGCCAAAGAGCCACAGATGATGCAGATTTCAGGGCTCAAAACACCCAAATCAACAAATCGGCCTGACGACACCAGTAAAGCACAGACAAGGCTGTACAGCATCCACCGTCTGACTACACGTCTAAACGAACAATTTAAAGGGAGTTAACCTAACTGTCTAAATGGAAATGCAAATGTGCCATGCCAGAATGTCTGCAAAACGTTAACACACAGCCATAGACCACAATCCTTATTTAAACTCTTTTACCTGTTGTTATGCCATATAGTGATACAACAGTTGAAATGACAGAAGGATATCATGGCAGACAGAAGCACTTCTCAAACTCATGGAGCCCAGTAGCTGTGATGGTCAACGTGTGTGGATCTCTCTCTTCTGTCGCCGCTCTAATTTTTCTTCGTCTGTCGGCTGCTCTCGTTAGGGTCACCACAGCATATTATCTGTTTCCATATTTTCCTGTCCTCTGCATCTTGCTCTGTCACACCTACCACCTGCATGTCCTCTTGAACATCTAATGTGCAAATTAAACATTAAACTTCAGTTATTTATGCTACTGACCTCCTGAATTGATAATGGCAGTTTTAGCTTTTTATTTTCTTTTGTTCAGTTTCTTTTGCTCTTTTCCTGAAACCCTGACTGCAGTTTAAAGTGCACAGACTGGAGAAGCTGGAAGGATAAAAACCTGTTGGCGATGAATTTCCAGTAGCAGTTTTTTGCCGCTATTCAGTACCAAGTTTTTAAGATGTGTATTTTTATTTGGGAATCACGTCTGGCCTCATGAGACTAGACTCTAGACAAACTTCATCAGCTTTATGGTCTGTCTTACATCTGTCATTATGCTCCACTTCTGCAAAATGAGCTCAGATGTTGAGAGACAAATCATGAAATAACATTAAGTTGCATGGATTTGAACACAAGACTCACCGTAAAAGAAAAGGACTTGAGCTTCAGCCATTCATACAAGAATGTATATACTGTACGCATGGCTGATACAATAGCATTGCTAATTGTAAATGTAATTGTAAATTAGCAATGGTGTCAGGGGGATCAAGTCCAAATACTGAAACAAGAGTTTAAGTTGAGCATACTGCATAGAACTGTTAACTGAGCTCTGTCGGTTCTTGAAATACAAAATAATCAATAAAGCGATACATCCTCAGAAAATTTCAAATATAAAAATGTATCAAATATATCCTCAATATTTGTTATATCATCCAGTCCATATTCATACTTCACAAAACACTTCATAAAACATTTAGAATTTTAATTGTCCCCAGGTGTACCTCTACAAATTTCCTTTAAATAAATACATACTGCATCTTATATCTTTGATTTGATTTACTGTATCTGCCAGATAATACAAAGAGTACACGACACGTGTTTTGTTCTTATTGGAGCTCGTCGGCTTTCCCTTACAGGGATTGTTCCTTGGGCAACTGTACACTTATGTAGTTCTAAAAGCAACTGTCATTGATGTGGACCCCCAAGTGCACCACCTAGACATCCACTTCCTGAATAATGACTGGGCACAGTGGCTCTTTGGTGTGAACTTGAATTTACATTTATATTTCTGCACATTAATGTTAAACTTTAAGCTATGAAAGGCACTATAAAAAATAAAGTTTGCAAAGTAAGAGGCAAGTCTACTAACAAGTTGTTTGAATTACAACAACATTTATTTATATAGCACATTTTCATACAAAAAAATGTAGCTCAAAGTGCTTAACATAATGAAGAATAGAAGAATAAAAGACACAGTTAGAAAAAAAGCTTACTGAAAGGAATCTGTGATGTCAACATATATATATATATATATATATATATATATATATATATATATATATATATATATATATATATAGCACATTTTCATACAAATACACTGTGTGCACAATTATTAGGCAAGTGAGTATTTTGACCATATCATCATTTTTAATGTGTATATTCCAACTCCAAGCTGTATTAACTTGAATGCTTATTGGATTTAAGCACGTCAGGTGATGTGTATTTGTGTAATGAGGGAGGGTGTGGCCTAAGGAGATCAACACCCTATATCAAGGTGTGCAGAATTATTAGGCAGCTAGTTTTCCTCAGGCAAAATGGGCCAAAAAGAGATTTAACTGACTCTGAAAAGTCAAAAATTGTAAAAGTCTTTCAGAGGGATGCAGCACTTTTGGAATTGCTAAGATATTGGTGTGTGATCACAGAACCATCAAACATTTTGTTGCAAATAGTCAACAGGGTCGCAAGAAACGTGTTGAGAACAAAAGACGCAAATTAGCTGCCAAAGATTTGAGAAGAATCAAATGTGAAGCTACCAGGAACCCATTATCCTCCAGTACTTTCATATTCCTGAGCTGCAACCTACCTGGAGTGCCCAGAAGTACAAGGTGTTCAGTGCTCAAAGACATGGCCAAGGTAAGGAGGGCTGAAACCCAACCACCACTGAACAAGAAACATAAGTTAAAAACGTCAAAACTGGGCCAAGAAATATCTGAAGACAGATTTTTTCAAAGGTTTTATGGACCGATGAGATGAGAGTGACTCTTGATGGACCAGATGGATGGACCTGTGGATCAGTAATGGGCACAGAGCTCCACTCCAACGTGGAGGTGGGGTACTGGTATGAGCTGGTATTTTTAAAGATGAGCTAGTTGGACCTTTTGCATTGAAGATGAACTCAAAATCAACTCCCAAACCTACTGCCAGTTTTTCGAAGACACTTTCTTCAAACAGTGATACAGGAAAAACACCATGATTTTTATGCAGGCCAATGCTCCATCACTTGCATCGAAGTTCTCCACTGCGTGGCCAGCCAGTAAAGGCCTTAAAGATGAAAGAATAATGACATGGCCCCCCTTCCTCATCTGACCTAAAACCTATCGAGAACTTGTGGGCACTTCTTAAACGCTAGATTTACGGGGGAGAAAAACAATACACCTCTCTGAAGAGTGTCTGGGAGGCTGTAGTCACTGCTCCACAAAAAGCTGATCGTCAACAGATCAAGAAACTGACAGACTCCATGAATGGAAAGGCTTATGACTGTTATTGGAAAGAAGGGTGGCTATATTGGTCATTGATTGATTGATTTATTTTTTTGAAATGTCAGAGATGTTTATTTGTAAATTTTGAGGTGTTTGTTTATTATTCTCACTATAACAGATGAAAATAAACAAGTGAGATGGCAAAATTTTCATTTTTCCTTTAGTTGCATAATAAATCTGCACACTAATAGTTGCCTAATAATTGTGCGCACATATGTATTCCCTGATGATGTTCACACTCACATTTCCGTTGTGAAACATTCAGTTTTCAGGTTTATTAACATTTTGGATTGACTGATAGCACTGTGTTTGTTCCATATTAAAATTAATCCTCAAAAATACAACTTGCCTAATAATTCTGCACTCCCTGTAATGTAGCTCAAAGTGCTTTACATGATGAAGAAGAGAAAAAAAGACAAAGTAAGAATTAAAATTACAGAACATTAATTAACATAGAATAAGAGTAAGGTCTGATGGCCAGGGTGGACAGAAAAAAAAAATCAAATCTGCAGGGATTCCAGACCATGAGACCACCCAGTCCCCTCTGGGCAATCTACCTCACATAAATGAAACAGTCCTCTTTGTATTTAGGGTTCTCACGGAAGGACCTGATGATGATGGTCACGTAGACTTCTGGCTTTCAGTCCATCAATGTTGGAGCATCATGATGCTTTGAGTAGGTGGAGGTGGCGCAGGCCGCCACCACTAAGAAACCGGAAAAAGAAACAGAAGAGAGAGTAGGGGTCAGTACGGATTTTGGAGCCACTATGAATAGTTATTATAATGAACTGAACATACAGAGTATCAGGATTAAGTTAAAGTGAAGTTATAAAAAGGCCATGTTAAAGTAATGTGTTTTCAGCAGTGTTTTAAAGAGCTCTACTGTATCAGCCTGGTGAATTCCTACTGGCAGGCTATTCCAGATTTTAGGTGCATAGCAGCAGAAGGCCACCCGCCTCACCACTTCTTTTAAGTTTTGTTCTTGGAATTCTAAGGAGACACTCATTTGAGGATCTGAGATTACGATTTGGAATATAAGGTGTCAGACATTCTGATATATAAGATGGGGCGAGATTATTTAAAATTCTGCTTATGGTTTATAAAGCCTTAAAGTCAATCTTGAATGACACAGGTAACCAGTGTAGTGACATCAAAACTGGAGAAACGTGTTTTGGATTTTCTTTTCCTAGTTAGAATTCTAGCAGCTGCATTCTGCACTGGTTGCAAATGATCGATGTCTTTTTTGGGTGGTCCTGAGAGGAGTGCGTTACAGTAATCTAGTCGACTGAATACAAACGCATGAATTAATTTCTCAGCATCTTTCAGTGATATAAGAGGTCTAACTTTTGCAGTTACTCCGTTTGTCTAGTAGCTCATCTCGTTAAATAATTTGATCAAGTTATTTACCCTCCAATAGTCTTGGAAAAATTGACTTCCTTTAGCTCAGTTCATTTTCTTTGCCCCTTTTACGATGCTCTCATTTTGACCACCCTTGGTGGCTGCTGTCATGGCACAGCCTGTCCATACTAGTGAATTTTTTCCTATTTATGTAAGCACAGGCGGCGTGTCTCTCTCTCTCTCTCGCTCTCACTCTCTCTGTGTGTGTCTCTCTCTTTTTTTTTCTCTCTCTCAGGTTTGCTGTGTCAGCTTTGCCTTTAAAGAGCGGATGGCGCGTCTGCGGCTGCCAGGCAGGATTTAGGTGTTTGCTTCCCAGCACCTGCCAGCTCTGATTTCTGGTAAAGCTGCCAATGTCAGCCTGCCCAAAGCAGGAAAGCCCATCTAGACTTGACTGACTCACTTGAGACCAAAGCACTGCATCTCATGACCAATGATGCGTTGGAGGAGGTGGGCATAAAGATAACTTTGTGACTCAGCATGTGAAAAATCTTCTTCTGTAGTTCCAGGTGTTCAATACGAGAAAGCAATAATAAAAGTGTTGCTTCCATAGATTGCTGAAAAGAATTTTGGTAAAAGATGTAAGAGTAATAAGTGCAGAGAAGTAACATTGGCATGAAGTCATCTGTCCATAAACAAAAATAAAAAAATAAAAGGTTATTTTTGGATGAGACAGCCTGCTTTGGATGAATCGCTTGCAGTGTGTTGTGTTGGCCAGGGTGTTTGGAATAAAAACAGCAAGGTCTCCAGATCAAAACCCCAGCCTTCCTGGGCTTCTGTGTGGCCCTAAGCTACCTCACCGGTTCTCATTATAGCCACTCAAGGGTGGAGGGGATGGGATCATTTTGGGATGAATTGTGTCACAGAGCCAATAGCTGTCGGCTAGTTATGTTTTTAACTATTTATAGACTGAGAAAAGGGTAACTGGTTAAGTTCACTTACCTAGAGGCAGGTGGGCTGGGGGTTGTGTTGCTCTGGGAAAGGCACTGGAGTGCGTGTTGACTTGAGGTTCTCCCAGGGTGTGCTTAGGGTTTATGGCAGCGCTTCCCGGTTCATTTTACCCTCGCACCCCCTGTGACGGACGAGGCCGATTTCGCACCCCTTTGGTTTGAAAAGAAGTATGAAAAAATATGAGGTTAACGCAGAAAATCAGATCACCAATTGAAGCTTTATGAATAATGGATACTTTATTCACCATCAATTATTGTTTTGGTAAAGCCATACTCCGTGTAATCCTCCTTCCATTTTCAAATTTTTTCGGGACTAGCCATGATTAAATGAACGGTAAAAAAGTAAGAGCGAAGAAACGGTGACATATTAAGGCAGGCAGGCGAGAGCACAATAGCACGCGGGCTCGATGTAGTGCACATTAAGTCGATCTAAAATGCGCGATCAGATTTGAAAGTTCTATTTGGATATAAGTAGGTTCTATTTAGTCGACAGAAATATCTTTGGTAGGAATGTAAGTTGAATTTAGTCTGTAAATTTCTATGGTGAAGAAAAATTTATGCAATGATGACTAAATTTAACTTACATTCCTACTAAAGATATTTCTGTTGACTAAATAAAACTTGCTTAAATTTAAAATTTAAATAGAACTTGAACAGATACGATAGTTCATAATATCCACGCAGACTTGCGCGTAAGAGCAGAAGTCATCCGTTTTAACAAGCAGCGTATTGCACTGATACGAAATAGCCTGCCCATTTAATTATTTAGGAATGGATAGATAAATTAAGATTTTGTACAAATAATGTTTTCATTTTTCTTCTTCGATGGATTCTGGCACCCCCAGCAACAGTTGCTTGCACCGGAAGCGCTGGTTTAGGGTTAGACACATGGAGCGGAGGGAGCTGTCAGCCTGGCATTCATCGGTGAAGGTGGCGTAGAGTTGATTGCTGGCGAATTTAAATAGCCTGAGGGAGGGCTCAGGAGTGGTGACATAAGGATGGCCCCGTCTCCTGGAGCTGCACCCACAAATAACAAAGAACATAGCTACAATATAACTGACAAAACTATATGTGAAAGCAACAAAAATAATAGATAGACATGAAAAAGTGTAACTCAAAATTAGCAAAACGAGCAACAAAGCACAAAATATAACTCACTTTGGCCGAAAACATAACACTAGTAGTGTTAATGGTAGTGGTCTTAGTAGTAGTGTAAAGAACACACTTAAATTATTACTTTCATTTCAGACCAATATGGAACGGTATGATAGATGGATAGATACAAAAGACACTAATAATAATAATAATTCTGTACATTTAAATCGCACTTTTCTCACAAATCATCATGCTTTACATAAAGAGTGGGGAGCCACTTCAAGCCCCACTAATGTGCAGCATCTACCTGGATGATGCGATGACAGCCATTCTGCTCCAGTACATTAGCTAGTAGGTGGCAAAGAGATGAGAAATAGTTAGCCAGTTAGAGGCAGGGGTTGAATAGGGGGACAGAATGACCAGGCTATTGTGATACATCCTACACTTTACAAAGATTGCCTTGGGATCTTTAATAACCACAGAGAGTTCAGCCCTAATTTTACATCACATCAGAAAGACCACTCCATTTTTACAGCACTGTGTCCCCTGTCACTGCACTGGGGCATTGGGATCCACACAGAGACCACAGGTTAAGCACACCCTACTGGCCTCGCCAAAACTTCTTCCAGCAACAACCCAAGTTTTTCTTGGTTTGTCTCCCATCCATGTACTGGCCGGGTCCAAACACACTTCGCTTCAGGGGGATGACGTCTTCTGATGTGCGCAGATGGTATGGCTGCTGACTGAGAGACAAATATGAAAGGTACTCTATGATAGATTAAGAGGTATTGTAGTCTGTCAGTTTAGTGTATGTGTGGAGCAACCGTATATTTGGTTTGCAACCCGATTAAGCCGTGTCAGCCCAGAACCATCACAGACAAGGCTGAAGCCCAGTCTTAATGTGGCACCAGACCATCCGTGGGTGATTTAACTTTGCCATTATGGGTTACTGAGTGTAGATTGAAGGACACAAATGGCAAATTTCCATCCATTATCCAACCTGCTATATCCTAACTACAGGGTCACGGGGGTCTGCTGGAGCCAGTCCCAGCCAACACATCTACCGACTCCACAGCCCTAGTTGTGCATTAGCGGCTAAGCGAGTTTCTCTTTACTCAGCGGTTTCACTTTGGCAACAGAGTCGATTTCTTTGAGCTTCATACTGTAGCCTCGCACTTCCGGGCCGGGCAGACAAACATACACACTTCCATGCGTAAACGTTATATTATATCTATCCATCCATCCATTATCCAACCAGCTATATCCTAACTACAGGGTCATGGGGGTCTGCTGGAGCAAGTCCCAGCCAACACAGGGTGCAAAGCAGGAAACAAACCCCACCACAGGGCACACACACTCACACACACCAAGCACACGACAGGGTCAATTTAGAATCACCAATGCACCTAACCTGCATGTCTTTGGACTGTGGGAGGAAACCCACGCAGACACGGGGAGAACATGTAAACTTCATGCAGGGAGGACCTGGGAAGCGAACCTAGGTCTCCTAACTACGCTATACACTGGGCATCTACTATATATACAGGTATAATATATATAATACACACACACACGGTTAATGTGAACAAACTACAGAGAATAAGGAGTGTTCAACAGGCCTATTTGTCGAATGCAAGGGTGCCAGACCTTGCCAGAAGGAAACCGGAGTGCCCGGAGGAAACCCACGCAGACACTGGGAGAACATGCAAACTCCACACTTAGAGGACTTGGGAAGCGAACCCGAGTCCCCTAACCGCAAGGTGGCAGCGCTACCACTGCTCCACCAAATGGCAAATTTATCCTTTTAAAATTACAAATGTGTTCACAAAGTGAAAGGTCTGAATCCATTGTGCAAAACCAAGTGCTTGGTCTGTTAAGGAAGTCGAAGATGGCTTAATATTTGGCAGCCTTGTGCATTACTTTTAACCACAAGGCTGCATTTCGTGACACGCTGGAAATGAAAAGGACATCTAAGCTGGCAGTTTATCGGATGTCTTCTGCATTACAGTCAAAACCAGCAGCTTGTAAAATCTGCTGCTTCCCTCGTTGCCTCCGCCAGTTTAGACAGTTGTCTTCTCCTGGTAAGTGTGTCACACAATGACATCAACTTGCTTAGTCTTCTGTTGTCTCTCAATTTGATGCCCTCCCTTATGCTGTTTCGCTCCATTTCACTGATGGTTTTCTGCCGAACCACTGCAGGCCTTACTTCTGTATCCATTAACTGTTTCTCTGATGGCTACATTGCTTATTTTGTCTCTCTTCATTATTTTTAAAAGGTCCCTCGGCAGCGACTGATTTCCGCTACTAATAGCGTTCAGAGCCAGGGAGAAGTACGGGGTGGTGGTGGTGGGTGTTGAGGGGGGTGAGGCTGCGTTCGGTTTTTTAACTTGTTTGATTACCAGGCCTCGTCTAATCAGATAATTGAGGCATTTTTCTTTTCACAATACTTTATCGATCATATTAATCATTAAATGTTTTATCGTGCAAGAAAGAAATGTGGATGTGAGCGTGTCTCGCCTCTGCTTACCTGAATTAAAATGCTCACATTTAAACAAACAGACCAATGACACACTAGCAGACAAATAAAGGGTGTACCGAAGGGACCAGATTGTACAGTTTTCATTTTATTCTTTTTTTGAGCAGGACACTGTTAGAACATAAAGTGACAAACGAGAGGAGACCATTCAGTCCTTCAAACCCATTTATTTGGGCAGTGACACACTTTTTATAATTTTGACTCTATATGCCACCACAATGGATTTGAAATGAAGGAATAATTACACAATAGAGGTGTACACTTTCAGCATTAAGTCAAAGGTTTTAACAAAAATCTTGTATGAGCCGTTTAGGAATGACAGCCATTTTTATACATGGCCCCCCTATTTTCAGGGCCTCAAAAATATTTGAACATTTGACTGACATGCTGTTTCATAGATAGGTGTGAGCAGGGCCCTCATTATTTCAATCACTATTCAGCAGGTAGAAAGTCCGGAGTTGATTCTACGTTTGGAATTTGTACTTGGAATCTTTCATTGAGGGTGCGTAGCACTGCCGCCTTGCAGTTAGGAGACCCGGTTTCGCTTACCAGGTCCTAACTGCGTGGAGTATGCATGTTCTCCCCGTGTCTGTGTGGGTTTCCTCCTACAGTCCAAAGACATGCAGGTTAGGTGCATTGGCGATTCTAAATTGTTCCTAGGGTGTGCTTGGTGTGTGTGTATGTGTCCTGCCTGGGGTTTGTTTCCTGCCTTGCGCCCTGTGTTGGCTGGGATTGGCTGCAGCAGACCCCCGTGACCTTTAGTTAGGATATAGCGGGCTGGATAATGGATGGATGGATCTTTCATTAAGAACTTTCAATATGAGGTCCAAAGAGCTGTTCATGGAAGTGAAAACTCAACTGAAATCATTAGGCCAAGAAAACAACACAAACTCTTTAGAGAGATAGCTGAGACACTGGAAGTGGTCAAATCAACCATTTGGTAGACTCTTAAAGAGAAGGAACACATTGGTGAACTTGGCAACACCAGAAGGTCTGGAAAGCCACAGAAGACAACTCTGCAGGATGTTTGGAAGATTCTATCCTTGGTGAAGAAGAACAAATTCACAACATTTAGCCAAACTAAGAACACTCTCTGGGAGGTAGACCTACTGTATCATTACCAAAGTTTACAATCAAGAGAAGACTTCATGAAAGTAAAGACAGAGGGTTTGCCACAAGGTGCAAACCACTTGAAAGACAAGTGGACAAATTTGGACAAATTTGGACAAATTAAACTAAGATGAATATGTACCAGAATGACAGATGGAGAACAGAAGGAACGGCTCATGATCTACAGCATACCACATCATCTTCGAAATATGGTGGAGGCAGTGTTATGGCATGGGGATGCATGACTGCCAGTGGAAGTGGGTCACTGGTATTTGTTGATGATAAATTGAGGCTCATGAGGAGGCTCTGAAGCGTACAGGGCTGTACTGTATGCTCAGATTCAGACAAATGCTTGTGGTAAAGTGAGGTCCACGGCTCTAAACGGATGGCCAGTTTCTAGATAGATAATCCACCGCAGTCGTGGCTTAAAAAGGAGGCATGGTAGCAATGGGTGTGATGCGGCATGGGTGTTTCTGCACTTACATGCACAGGTGCGGAATCGTCTGTGTCTGAAATTGATGCCAGGAGCTGCTAATCGCCACACCTGTGCCATGTCCCTATTATAAAAAGGAGAAGTACGGAGGGGAGAAAAAAAGAGAGAGAAGGAAAGAGAGAGAGCAGAGGTTAGAGGAAGGCAGGAGGTGCTGATAGCTGGTGCGGGTGCGAGTGAGAGAGAGCAGGCTCACTGCAGAGAAGCAGGCAGCTGGGAGTAGAGCACCGGAAGGAGTGTGTGGCCGACACTTGAGGAGGAAGTTGGAAGTGGTCGCTCCAACTGAGCGATTTCAAGGAGCTGGAGTGACCAAGAAGGACGATGGCAGCAGGAATCGGGGAGGCTTGGGAGGCTGAGCCCCAGTGTGAATGCCCTGGCCGTTGGGGGAACCCAAATCTCAGTCCGGCGAAGGAGCTTTACATTGCCAGGGGAAGGTCAGGCGCAGCTGCAGGTAGGGCGACTCTCCTGTTGCAAGGCCCATATGTGAGAAAGAGAAAGTACCGGGTTTGTAAAAAAGGGACTGCTCCTAGCCATTGATTCCTGCCCTCATTTTAAGCAATATTAATTGATTTTTAACATCCACTTATTGCTCTTTATTATGGATTATTTATTTTTTGAAGCACTGCACTTTGAATGCTTTGGTTAGTTTTTAAGAAAAGCACCGATCACTTTTACATCATCCCCTTGCTCCCAGTGTGATTTGTCCTCATTGCACAACTCATCCAGTTACATTACCAAAGGTGTTGGGTTCAAGAGGCTCCCAAAACTCTAAACGGGAACATGGAGAAGGACCCGCACTGTCACAATGCTGCAAAACTGATAAGACGACGCTTCACACTACAGATGGACAATTAGCCACAACATACTGTGACAGCACAACAAGTGCTTTTCAGGGCAAAATAGTGTAATATTCTTCAATGGCCAAGTCAATCAACTGACCTCAACCCAAATGGACATGCGGTTCACTTGCTGAAGACAAAACTGATGGCATAAAGTTCAGCGAACCAGTAGCAACTGAAGTCAGCAGCAATAAAGGCCTGGCAACACATTAGTATGATGGACACCCAGCACTTGGAGATGGCCATGGGTTCCAGACTTCAGGCAGTCATTGACTAGAAAGGGCTTTCCACCAAGTATTGAAAATGATCATTATATTTATGATTATGTTAGATTGTCCAAATACTTTTGTGCCTCTGAAAATGGGGGCACCATGTATAAAAATGGCTGTCTTTTCTAAAAGGCTCATATAATATTAGGGGTTTCCACAGCAGATCATCCTCTTCCATATCTTTCTGTCGTCTGCATCTCCACCACATCCATAAACCTTCTCTTAGGCCTTCCTCATTTCTTCTTCCCTGGCAGCTCTATCCTTATCATCCTTCTCCCAATATACGCAGCATCTGCACATGTCCAAACCAACGCAATCTCGCCTCTCTGACTTTGTCTCCCAATCGTCCAACATGAGATGACCCCCTAATGTACTAATTTCTAATCCTGTCCATCCTCGTCCCACCCAATGCAAATCTTAGCATCTTTAACTCTGCCACCTCCAGCTCTGTCTCCTGCTTTCTGGTCAGTGCCGCCGTCTCCAACCCATATAACATAGCTGGTCTTACTACCGTCCTGTAGACCTTCTCTTTCACTCTTGCTGATACCCGTCAGTCACAAATTACTCCTGACACTCTTCTCCAACCTTTCCACCCTGCCTGCACTCTTTTTCACCTCTCTTCCACAATCCCCATTACTCTGTACTGTTGATCCCAAGTATTTAAACTCCTCCATCTTCGCCAACTCCTACTCCTTGCATCCTCACCATTCCACTGACCTCCCTCTCATTTACACACGTTTTCTGTCTTGGTGGTCCTACTGACCTTCATTCCTCTTCTCTCTAGAGCATATCTCCCCCTCTCCAGGGTCTCCTCAACCTGCTCCCTACTCTCACTACAGATCACAATGTCATCAGCAAACATCATAGTCCACGGGGACTCCTGTCTAATCTCATCTGTCAACCTGTCCATCACCATTGCAAATCAGAAAGGGCTCAGAGCCGATCCCTGATGTAATCCCACCTCCAACTCGAATGCATCCATCACTTCTACCACAGACCTCACCACTGTCACACTTCCCTCGTACATATCCTGTACAACTCTTATGTACTTCTCTGCCACTCCCGACTTCCTCATACAATACCACAGCTCCTCTCGAGGCTCCCTATCATATGCTATTTCCAGGTCCACAAAGACATAATGCAACTCCTTCTGGCCTTCTCTAAACTTCTCCATCAACATCCTCAGAGCCAACATTGCATCTGTGTTGCTCTTTCTTGGCATGAAACCATACTGCTGTTCAGTAATCATCACCTCACTTCTTAACCTAGCTTCCACTACTGTTTCCCATAACTTCATGCTGTGGCTCATCAATTTTATTCCCCTGTAGTTACTGCAGTCCTGCACATCACCCTTATTCTAAAATATCGGCACCAGTGCACTTCTTCTGCACTCCTTGGGCATCCTCTCACTTTCCAAGATTCCATTAAACAATCTGGTTAAAAACTCCACTGCCATCTCTCCTAGACACCTCCAGGCTTCCACAGGTATGTCATCTGGACCAGCGGCCCTTCCATTTTTCATCCTCTTCAAATCTGTCCTTACTTCCTCCTTGCTAATCCGTTGCACTTCCTGATTCACTATCTCCACATCATCCAACCTCTTCTCTCTCTCGTTCTCTTCATTCATCAGCCTTTCAAAGTATTCATTCTATCTGCTCAACATACAATACATACAATATTTTTGTTAAACCTCTTGAATTAAAACTGCAGTCTACACTTTAATCACATCTCGATTGCTTCATTTCAAATCCATTGTGGTGGCGTAGACAGCCTAAATTATGAAAACTGTATCACTGTCCAAATAATTATGGGCCTAACTGTACATCAGCAATAACACCTGGTTACGTTAAGGTTAAGATTAGGGTTGGGGAGGGTTTTATGACACAAATCAAGTAAAGTAAGTGGCAAAACCTGCAATCCAACTGGCTGTGCAACAGAGCTACTGAACTGCAGAGCTTCAGAGGTCCTTATTTGGACCCATCTTGTTTGCTGGGCTAATAACTACCCTGTTCCAATATCTCACCCAGATTCTTCTTGAAGGTTGAAGGAGTTTCTAGCTAAACTACGTGGTAGTTTGTTTGAGATTCCTGGGTTCAGTCATAAATGCACTTCCTCAGTTAGTGATGAGTGAAACAGGTAAGTTTCAATTCATAAACAGTGAGATAAAGAATACCATGAGACATGATAAAGGTTTGCGGCAGCCACCCGTATAATGGATCCTAGTTGAAATTGTTGAACAGAGATGTTCACACGGCCGAGTCCAAAACAAAACTGACTTAAGACAAAAAAGATGGCAGCTTTAAAAGCACGCTCAGGAAGTGATGTTATCTTTATGGCCAGAACCGGAAGTGATGTCTGCAGGACCAGTAGTGATTTCATCTCTGGGGCCGGAACCAGAAGTGGTGTCTCCAGGACCGGAAGTGTTATAATCTCTGGGGGCGGAAACAGGAAGTGATGTCTGCGAGACCAGAAGTGCCATTATCTCTGAGGTCAAAAAAACTGGAAGTGATGTTATTGATGGTGCCAGAACTTATTAGGATTTCCCAGAAACGGTCTGCAAGTAACTGAGAAAGACAGTCGGCACACTCTGACACCCCCTGGTCAGTGGTGGTATTACAATTACTCAGGCCCTTTAGCTGCCTCCTATTCGCGTGTATGTGACAATAGGTTAAAGTAACTGACATTAAAATTAATTTCCAGGTAATTTTGTAATTGTGAAATATGAAACTCACTAGAATATTTTGGGGTTTTTTTTTGGGAGAGTTGGAAATGCTTCTTCCTAAGACTCCATTCACACTTGTGGGTTTACCAGTGTTGTGCAATTGCGTAAAGCTTGCAATCCGCACCACACCTGGAAAATCAATTCTCATGTATGATTCTTGTTCACATCCCCTCGGAGGAGTGCATTACATTGTTTAAAATGGGACATGCTCTAAAGTTTCCATACAAAGACACACTCAAATGCACCATTGTCAGAATTACTGTATTTTCTCCACAGGAAACGTAGTCGCTGCTGCCAAACTTCCTGCCAGCCATTACATACAGTGTACTCAGAAAGTGTTCAGACCCCGTCACTTTGTACACATTTTGTTATGTTGCAGTCTTATGCTTTTTTTTTTGAAAATTTAATAAAAATAAAAGACTGAAATCTTACATTGACGCAAATGTTCAGACCTTTTACTCAGCATTTCATTGAAGCCCATCTCGCAGTGATTTACATCATGGAGACTTCTTGGGTATGACATGACAATTCATATACCTGGATTACAACTGTAAGTGACCTGAGCGGGTGCAAGACAGTCACTACCATGCTGCCATGGCCGGTTTATAATATGGGACAACAGAACAGACTGATAAGACCATTTCTTTATTTTTAGACCCACTTCTGCATATTTTGCTTATTTTTTCTTCCTAACCCTAACAACCACATGGACACACAGATGCACAGACACACACACAAACACTTGTTCTTTTTTTAAGGTGGACTCTATCTATCTATCTATCTATCTATCTATCTATCTATCTATCTATCTATCTATCTATCTATCTATCTATCTATCTATCTATCTATCTATCTATCTATCTATCTATCTATCTATCTATCTATCTATCTATCTATCTATCTATCTATCTATCTATCTAGGGTGCAATTACTTTTTTTACATAGTGGCCAATGTGCACTTCAGAACAGATAATCCTTCTAAAGATAAGCATGTTATGACCCGGTCAGTACTTGGATGGGAGACTATCTAGGGAAACTTTGGGTTGTTGCTTTGAAAAGGTGTTGGTGAGGCCAGCAGAGGGTCCTTACCCTGTGGTTTATTGTGGACCCCAATGCCTCACTATGGCGGTGGGGACACTGTGCTGTAAATATGAGATGTAAATCAAAAGCCCTGACTCTCAGTGGTCATTAAAGATCACTGGACATCTTTCAAAAAGAGGAGGGTGTATCTTAATGTCCTGGCTAAATTGCACACCAGAGCTTTGTCCATTCTGCCGCCTAATTATCCCCTCTTTCTCCCATCTCTAATCACCTAATTGCAAATGTAATATGAGTGTATTGGCACAATAATGGCTGCCATCGGATCATCTTGGTGGGTGCTTCACATTAGTGGTGGTTGAAGTGTTACCCCTCTGTCTATGTAAAGCGCTTTGAGTAGCGACAAAAGTATTATATAAATGTAATTTATTATTATTTTTATAAGCATAAATTCTATTTATATATACATATTCCTCTGTGTCTAAAATTAGATGTAGATTGAAAACCTGAAAAGATTCAATATCAAAAATATGCAAAAATAGAGGAAGTCAGGAAGGAGCCAATACTTTTTTCAGAGCTTAGAAGTGCAGGCAAATCCCAAAGGGACATTCCTTTTTTTTTTTTTTTAACCAAGATTTCCTACATTTAAGTGAGCAGACCATCAGAAGCATCTGAAGTCGCTTGCCTTTCTTTTATCTTCAGCCTTAGCTGCATCCCGTCACTGCCTTTTCACAGACTCCGCTAATTGGTGGAGTTTAGTTGAAACCTCAGGACCCAGGGGACCATACGCTCGGGGAATAATGACGACAGATAAAATGTACCTTGGGCCTCGGCGAGAGCATGAATCATCCGAGAGGTTAAGGCAGGCTGTGCGATTCATTCATCCATGATCAGGCCTTCTGTGCTGTCTGTCATAAGACTAAAGCAACGCTCTCAGAGTGCAATTACAGTGAGATGCACATTGGATATTTCATTTCTGTCTCCATGAATGCTTCATTAAAATTTGGCTTTCCTTTAAATGTGAAACAATGTGTTTCCATTTCAAAATCAAAGGTTTAATAAATAGATTAGAAAAACATTGGGCCCCACAGGGTATTCTTGCACCGGTGACCTGCCATGATGTTCAAGTAATATTTTACATAAACTATTTATTATAAGATAGACAGAATAAGAAAGCAGTTTACAATTAGTCAGTCAAGTTATATAGTATAAGGCATCATTAATGGTCAAACGGACCCCAATTTGAAATATGCAGGTGTGACAAGTAGGGAGCGCCACCGAGCCCCCAAACCCCATATCCAATAGCGCCCAACACGATCACTGGCTCAAATAACCGATTTTTAATCCTCCAAAGCATGTTATATAATGAAGCATATAATCATGCAAAACAATGAAGCTCTTCTCTCTCCTTCCACCTGTAGTTGAGTGTTGCCTGCTGCCTCCCGATTCCGTGGGATCCTTTTATGCTGGACCAGCATGACTTTTGGGGAGCACATCCAGGTTGTTTGGAGACCAGAGCAATCCTCCCCTGACAGCACCCAGGGACCCCCGACAGGGCTACACTTGTGGACTCCAACTCCCATGAACCCCTGCGGGTGTCCAACTGCTCCTGTCCTCCAGCTTCTGCTTGTTCATCCCCTGGCACCATCCGTTTTGGTAAGAGGTCATGCCGTCGTTCAGGCAGGAGGCCAGTTTGTTCTCCTTGACACTCAAAGGGTTAGGTAAAGGGATGGACAATTTATGGTGAACTCTAAACCATCCATCCATTTTCTAACCCGCTGAATCCGAATACAGGGTCACGGGGGTCTGCTGGAGCCAATCCCAGTAAACACAGGTCACAAGGCAGGAACCAATCCTGGGTAGGGTGCCTACCCACCGCAGGACACACCCAAACACACCAGGGCCAATTTAGAATCGCCAATCCACCTAACCTGCATGTCTTTGGACTGTAGGAGGAAACCCACGCAGACACAGGGAGAACATGCAAACTCCACGCAGGGAGGACCCGGGATGCGAACCCGAGTCTCCTACCTGTGAGGCAGCAGCGCTACCACTGCGCCACCCAACTCTAAACCAGTTCAGTTAAAATGTATTCAGTCAATCAGGGAATACTGTATACACATAATGCCCTTGACAATATACAGTAGATTCAGAAAGTATTCCGACCTTTATTGCTTTCTGAGCCTTTTATCGTGTTGTAGGTTTAATTTTAAATAGACAAATTCTGACCATCAACCTACACTCAATAATCCATAAAGACAAAGTGAAAATCTGTTTTCAGGAAGGTTTGTAAATTTATTACAAATAAACAACTGAAATCTCTCATTCCACTAACGATTCAGACCCTTTGTAGTGCTCAGGTGCATCCAGTTTGCTTTCATTCTCCTTGAGATGTGTCCAGAGCTTTATTGGAGACCACTTGTGGCAAATTGAATTGACTGGACATTGTTTAGAAAGGCATACATGGTACCTGTTGTATATAAGTAAGGTCCTGCAATTCACACTTCATGTGAGGACAAAAAAACAAGCAATGGAGCCCAAGCAACTCTCTGTAGACCTCTGTGATCAAATTGTGGGGCAAGGGGATAAAACCGTTTCTAAAGCTTTGAGCCTCAATAATTGAGAAATGGAAGAAGTTTGGAACCACTAGGACTCTTCCAAGACTTGGCCATGTAGCCAAACTGAATATCTAGGTAGGAAGGGCCTTGTCTAGGAAGGTGACCAAGACCTCAATGGTGACTCTAACAGAGTTTCAGATGTCCTCTGCTGAGATGGGAGAAGCTGTCAAAAGGGTGACTATCTCAGCATCACTCCATCAATCAGGTGTTAATGGCAGAGTGTCTGGACAGAAGCCACTCTTGAGTAAAAGGTGTATGATAGCCTGTTAGAAATTTTCCAAATGGCATTTCAAGATTCTGTGGTCTGATGAGACAATAATTGAACTCCATGCACTATGTCTGGTGAAAACCAGGCATTACTCACTACCCCACGATGGTGGTTTCAGCATCATGCTTATGGGGGTGCTTCTCAGCTGCATGGACACAGAGACTGATCAGAACTGATGGAAGGATACAGTAAATGCATCAAAATACAGAGAGGTCCATGGAAAAACCTGCATCAAAGTGCACCTGACCTCAGAATGGGGTGACTTCAGGGCAAGACTCTGAATGTGTCCCAGCCAAAGCCCAGACATAAACTCCATAGAGCACCAGTGAAGACACCTAATGATGGCAGTTTACGGACACTTCCCATGCAATCTAACAGAGCTTGAGATGATCTGCCAGAAAGAATGGGATAAACTGCCCATATCCAGGTGTTTAATGCTTATTGAGACTTACCCAAATGACTTGAAGCTATAATTGCTGACACTCTGCAGTGGGTCTCCAAATTGTGCAGAAAGACTTCTATAGATTTCAGCCCTTGGCACGTCTTCAGCATATGTAAAAGAAGATCACTGCTCACTGCTGTTCAGAAAACTCCAGTCTGCAATCCAATAATCTAAAACCAAAAACCAAGCAAAATTCCAGCACAGACAGTACTCGCAATGATGATCTACACTCCTCATTTCTTAATGAAGCTCGGCCAGATCAGCCTCCTCACCATCAATTCAAAGACTGATGGAGGTCCCTAGTAGTGACAGCTGGGTTGTCGTACCTATTTGGGGTTCCAACTATTGAACACAAGAAAAATAGTCCACTAGGGGGCATAGCAGAACCCCAGACACAACTATGAAAACAACACGCCTGAGTATTATTTTAGCATTTATCTTCACACAGCCATATTCAGATAATGCAGTCTTTCTTTCTTTCTTTCTTTCTTTCTTTCTTTCTTTCTTTCTTACCATCATCGTCTACTTCTTCCACCCGAAGACTAATTGAGATCTGTTATGTTAGGCAGAATGCCTAGTCGGGGCTGGGTGCAGATTAAATTTTTTTTTTTTGGAGTAAAGGCAATCGGACCTTACTTTCGGAATAGTTTGGGTATTACCGTGTGGTTACGTAGGCACAATAGAGAGAGAGATTAGGAGCACACGCTGACACAGCGCATTGCCGCACCCCAAAAAAGGCCGTGTGCTCCGTGGTTACCCTCTCAGGTGGGCATTAGCATATCATAATCTCTTTGACCATTTGTGTTAGTTTTCCGCATTCGACTTATATGACCGACATTACAAAATACTGGAAATTGTATTGTAAAATCAAGCCCCGACTTATCCGTGGAGAACTTAATCAGATGAGTATATACGGTAATCGTCCAACTGTCCACGGATGCACTTGTTTCCCTAAAGTAGTTTTGTCGAATCGTTGAATCTCTGTCAGCGTCTCTTCATCATTCTTTATTTTTTCTACTCTGGGCTCCATGTGTTCCTGTGCCCTAGGTACATCTCGCTTTTCTTCTGCCAGCTTCGCTTGCTCCTTCAGTGTGGCTTCCCTCTCTCGCTGGACCCACAACCGACGTCTCTCTGGTGGAACAGTCTCTTCCTCCCTGGTGGTAGGTGTTGCCATCTTGTGTGGCTTGTGTTGTACCAGCTACATACCCTCATCTGCCTGTGAGCCTCTGTGTAAGTGGCCTTGACAGCGCTCTTCTACTGCCCTGAAGTATAAATCTCCAAGATGTCTGTCTGCTTTTATGTTGGACCTGTGGATATTTCTAAGGCCGGAGCATTTGCACTCAAGAAGCACTTCCAGGTCAGGTGTAACAGTCATGAAACAAGGGAGCCCGACCACCCCATACCCCAGTTATACCAAGAACCCAACAGACTTTAACAAGTAGCGCTTGCTAGTAATTGTTTTAAGTGGGGAAGCTTTACTTTATAGAGTACTTTAAAAGAAATGAATCATTCCATGTATCATACATTACTTCATATAGCGCCTTTCAAATATTCTATTAGAAAGTCCTTTACAATCCATTAGTCAGTCTTTTTGATTCATTATACTCTATGTTGCTCTTTTCATAACTGCTTGCCATGAAGTAATTCAAAAGGAATCAAGCAGTAAATGGGAAATATCACAGTGAGGATGAAAGAAAATGCATCGTGAGCCGATGATGGCCAGCACAGTCATCAAGACAGCAGAGAAACGGGAACAGAAAGTGAAGGCAGTCAGATCTCAAGTGGCTCAAGTAGCGTTGCAGCCTGAAGAGCTTCATGGACCAGACAGAATGTTGTATGCCAGGGAGAGAATTTTTGTACGACTCAAGAAGAAAATTAACTTAGATGAGCAGAATGCAAAAGGCAAAAGAGGTCATGCAATAATGGAATGGGCTTAAAAAAAATGAAAGATTAAGCATGAGGGGAACTGACAGGGAGAGAAAATGAAACTCACGGAATAGGCATGCAGACACAGTGGGTCACTTACAGAGCTCGCATAAATAAGCTGGCATAGCAGGACTCTTTAATTGGTGTCAGAGAAGGAGGATTTGGTGCAGGATACAACATCTCTCTGCTATAGTGCTGGCCATGTAAAGGTATCACGCAATGCAATGTACGCCATTTTTAATGGAGTTTGGCTGTTCACTTTACTTGATTCTCTCCTCCTGTGAGCAATGGCCTTTACCCCTTGGTATGTTCAATCATTCAGTCATTCATTCATTCATTCATTCATTCATTCATTTTTCACTGCTGATCCAAAACTGGGTCATGGGGCCAGCAATCTTAGCAGTGAAGCCCATACGTCCCTTTTTTCTCTAGCCACACTTGGTAACTCATGCTGTGGGATCCCTAGGCATCCCCAGGCCATCTGAGAGATATAATCCTCCCAGCAAGCCCTGAGTCTTTCCTGGGGTCTTCTCCCAGCTGGTCATGCCTATTAAACCAACACAGGGTGGCATCCAGGAGCTATCCATATTAGATGTGTGAAACACCTCAATTGGCTTCTCTCAATGCATAGGGCCAGCAGGTCTACTCTGAGCCTCTAACGGATGTCTGTGCTTCTCCCCTTATCTCTAAGCCTCTCTGGGAATCACCACCTTATCGTGGTGGAGAGGTTTTTGTTCCCTTTTGACCTTTGGAGCTATGTTGTCCAGAGCATTAGCTCCTAGTAGGGCCTTCCAAGGCAAATTGGTCCCAGGTTGAGGGGTCAGACAAAGAGAGATTCAAAGCCACATAATGAAGCAAACCCATGAATTTAAAGAGAATACAAAGCCCAGTATGGAGTTACTGGGGCCTCCTCCTGGAGCAAGGCCTGGAGGGAGTGCCTGCAGGCAAGTGCCTGGTGGCAGGGCCTACAACAGGGAATAGTTGGGTAGAGCCAGAAAACGCAATGTGAGACTACAATATGACCTGGGCAGCGGCTGTAGGCAGGCAGAGGCCTTGGTAGACTGGAGGCCAGACACACAAACTGACTCCTTGGGATGTGGTTACTTATAAGTTCAGTTTGTGAGTGGTGCTAGTTAATCAGTTACCAAGGCTATTCAATGCTTTGGTAAAATTTTATTTTTTCTAAGGATGAAAGCACAGAAGTTCTTATTTTATAGTACATATTGCCAAAAGTATTGGGACGCCTGCCTTTACACACACATGAACTTTATTCTTAATGCATAGGCGTTAATACGGAGTTGGCCCACCCTTTGCAGCTCTAACAGCTTTAACTCTTTTGGGAAGGCTTTTCACAAGTTGTAGGAGTGTTTATGAGAATTTTGGACCAGAGGAGCATTTTTGAATTCGGGCTCTGATGTTGGACGAGAAGGCCAGGCTCGCAGGCTTCACTCGAGTTCATCTCAAAGGTGTTCTGTCGGGTTGAGGTCAGGGCTCCGTGCAGGCCACACAAATTCCTCGCTCATCCATTACTTCACAGACCTTGCTTTGTGCACTGGTGCATGCACAGTCATGTTGCCATCCCCAAACTGTACCCACAAAGGTGGGAGCATGAAATTGACCAAAATGGCTTCATATGCTGAAATATTAAGAATTCCCTTCACTGGAACTAAGGTGGCAAACTCAACACAGACTCATCCATCGGATTGCGTAATTTCGTCACTCCAGAGGACACGTCTCCACTGCTCTAGTGGCGGTGGGTTTTACACCACTGCAGCTGACGCCTTGCATTGCACTTGGTGATGTCATTCTTGGATGCAGCTGCTCAGCCATGGAGGCCCATCCCATGAAGCTCCCTCTCTATGCTGTACTGTTCTTGTGTTTGGAGATCTGTAGCTATTGACTCTGCAGAAAGTTGGCGACTTCTGCACACCTCAGCATGCACTGTCCCTGCTTTGTGATTTTACGTGGCCTACCACTTCGTAGCTGAGTTGCTGTTGTTCCCAATTGCTTCCACTTTGTTATAATACCACTAACAGCTAACTCTGGAATATTTAGTAAAGAGGACATTTCAAGAATGGACTTATTGCACAGGTGGCATCCTATCGCGGTACCACACTTGAATTCACTGAGCTCCTGAGAACGACCAATTCTGTCACAAATGTTTTTTTAGAGGCAGTCTGCATCCTGAGGTGCTTGAGTTTATACACCTGTGGCCATGGAAGTGATTGGAACACTTGAATTCAATGATTTGGAGGGGGAGGGGGGGCATCCCAATACTTTTGGCAATCTAGTGTATGTCAGACTACAAAAAGATAAAGAAATGCTTTGCCATATTGCTGATGTGAAGAGTGCACTTGCACACCAGTGGATTAGGATTTGTATTACTTCTTGCTGGTGACTTTATATTTACGAGGCTTTTTGCTTTGCTGTTTTGAACATTACTTGGTTTATGGGTGACGGCATTATGTGTGTTTTAATTCAAGGTCATGGACGTTTTTGTGTTTTGCAATGAAACCCAATGCCGGTCACGTGGGCATAGTGAATGAGGTTTGCATGGTCACAGTATATGGCATCAGTGCATCACGGATATTTAGGGTGGCAGCTGCCTCTTCGATTGCTTATTGTAACTTTGTTCTAGTGATGTCAGAATACTGACATTTTTTTGTTTGAGCACTGGCATTTCTGTGCATGGGTCTATAAATATGACCATACATGCCTGAGGATCACCTTCAGGTCTCACCTAAGGTCTGGCAGCCCAATGAGTCTCTCTCGGATTCTTGCTAATAAATCAGTACCGCAAACGAACTATGATACTTAGCGCGATGAGAAAGTCGCAAAATCAATGGAATGTTCAAGCAAATTAGAGAAGAAAAACCCGATCTGAATCCGTTAAGTATTTCTCTCATGAAAAACGGACAGACATACAAACAGGTCTAAAAAACTATAAGAAATTTCGTGCTTGAACCATGAAATTTTTAAAACTGTTTCTTAGCGAGCACCTATGGGCCAAGGGTAATCTACATTCCAAATTTCAAGTCCCAAGTCTTCATGGTTCAGGAGATTTCATGATGAGTGAGTCAGTGCTATTTGTTTTTATATATATATTTATATATATATGTGTGTGGGGCGGCACGGTGGCGCAGTGGTAGCGCTGCTGCCAGAGTTAGGAGACCCGGTTCGCTTCCGGGTCCTCCCTGCGTGGAGTTTGCATGTTCTCCCGTGTCTGCGTGGGTTTCCTCCGGCGCTCGGTTTCCTCCCACAATCCAAAGACATGCAGGTTAGGTGGATTGGCGATTCTAAATTGGCCCTAGTGTGTGCTTGGTGTGTGGGTGTGTTTGTGTGTGTCCTGCGGTGGGTTGGCAACCTGCCCTGGATTGGTTCCTGCCTTGTGCCCTGTGTTGGCTAGGATTGGCTCCAGCAGACCCCCGTGACCCTGTATTCGGATTCAGCGGGTTAGAAAATGGATGGATGGATTTACACAAATAATAATGGTCACTCAGACCCAGTCCAAAGTCCATAAAGTGCACAAACCCCAAAATGACACTCAGTCCTGGCCACAATGCCTTCTTCTCGGGCCGCCTCCACTCTCTCCTGCCTCGTCCTTCTTCCACCCGACTCTAGCCCGAATGAATGGAGACGGCCCTTTATAGAGGACCCGGATGAGCCCCAGGTGTTCCCGGCAATCTTCTTCTGGCCACGCCCAGCGTGCGGAAGTGCCGGCTGTTCTCCCGGCAGCTCTCCGGGTATCCTCCAAAGTCTTCCCCCCAGCACTTCCTGGTGTGGCGGGAGTGCTGGGGAAACAAGTCCCCAAGGCATTGGGGCGCCTCCTGGCGGTGACCACGGGCCCCTACAGGGAAGGGCTTCCATGCCCTCGACCCGTGGCCCCCAAAGCAACCCGGAAGGCAAACCCCACGTGGTCCAGGCAGGGCTCTGACCCGCTTCCGGTCCCTCCTGGCGCCCGGCCGGGTCATAGCCCCTGGCATCCCTGACAGTGCCCCACAGCCAGCGAAGACCACTCGTGGGTAAGAGCGACCCGTCCCACGAGGGCAGCAGAGCCCCGAAACGGGTCCCACCTGAGGATAGCCGGGGTCCGGCCCCGCACTCCTAGCAGGGACAGGGGCGGAGACACAATCTGAGCACCAACCCATGGTGCATCCCTGTGCCTCGCACAGGTTGTGCTCCCCCCTTTTACCGGCACCCCGGGGCCTCCTCGGTCGGCACCCCCTCCGAGACCTCCACGCCCCTTTGTTCCGAGCCACTCGTTCCCCCGTAGGCT